>NC_056741.1:606401125-606496125 GCF_019279795.1 Protopterus annectens | reverse complement strand
TGAATGGAAGGTCACAACAGTCATCCTTCATAAGGGTTGACCATCAGCTGATCCCGGGAACTACAGACTCATCGGTCTGGCAAGTCTTATATGCAAAGTAGTGCAGTGTATTATTGAAATGATCAAAAAGGACATTGCCAAATTACAGACACTGGACCCATTCCAGTTTGGCTTCATTAATGGAAGGTCTTGCCTACTTAACCTGTTGACATCTTTGAGAGGATCACCATGGTTGTAGATGAGGAGAAAAATAGTGCATCCCACTTACCAGGATCTGGCAAGGCATTCAGTACAACACCCCACTCAGGTATTGTTTGACTTTAATGGCCTGAAATTGTCCAGAAATAGACTTAAAATGAAAGTAAAAGAAAAAGTCATGGACATTCAGAATTGTCATTTAGCTGAAACACCTGATATCCTTAAAGGGTGATTTGCATATATTCCATGAGGCCTCTGATGCAAGAGGTTTAAGGTATCACACAGTTAGAAGTCTAGCTTTGCTCGATTTTTCATTTTGTGTTTTTTAACCAGTTGGTTATCTGTGTGACCTTTTTACTCTTTGTTTTAGATAAGGAACTATGTATGGCCCAGGACCAGGACGCAATTAATTAATATAATGTTTCCAGATGGCTTTATTATTTTTTTAAATATTTTTTATTAATTTATTCATTTATTTTTGGGAAAAATTTGATTTAGTTCTGTATTAAATTGTTAGCATGGATGGCTACTAATATAAAAAACAGCAATATTTTAGCATTAACATTGATAGTACGTATTACACTTAGATATGTCTTTTGCCTGTTTTTTTAATAGATAACAGTATTTTTAAATGTTTAATCAATATGAGTCACAATGGTGTGTGAATTTACTATTTAAATGCATATTTTTTGGTGTTTTTCTTTTATCATACCTGAAGATGGTACATTAGTGATACTGCAGTTTGTTGATGGATTTTTCTCTTCCGAGCATTTTAACTTTTGTGAATGAAAAGTTTCTCATTTTCCTTGCTAGTGCTGGACTTAACTGTTATGTGTGTGTGTGTGTGTGTGTGTGTGTGTGTGTGTGTGTGTGTATATGTATACATATGTGTATGTGAGCATGTATTTCTTTGTGTCTGTGTATATATTATACATCTGTGTGTGTGTAGATATATAAATATATGTATATGTGTGTGTGTATATATATATATATATATATATATATATATATATATATATATATATATATATATATAGGTGTCAAGCTCTGGAGTGAACAGCAAGTGCTCCAACACCCAGTAGAGCGACACCATTTAGTTGACACACACAGTTATTTGACAGGTATGCCAGATCGACAATCGTTGAGTAGGGAAATATTTCCTTTCTATAGGGATTGTGCGATATCAGAGTTAGCCTTTATAATTAGCAGGAGATGGGGTGGGGATAATTAGTAGGGCATATAAAATATTGCATGATAACTATAGGAATCAGAGGAGGTTGGAAAGTTCACAAAGAAATAAGGGGAGGATATATGTAAGGCTCCCAAATATACAACAAAGTCTAGAAGATTTAGGATTTTTGCTTGGAAGTGTTTGCATAGGTATTTTAATACCCCAGGCAGGCTCAAAGATTTTTTCCTCAGGTAGATTGCAAATGTTGGTAGTGTGATGGGTAAGAAAGAGATAAATGGGAACATATTTCTTGGGACTGTAATGAGTTTGCAGACCTTAAAAATTCATTGCAGGCTACTCTGTCAAAACTAATGCATCTGGCCAGGGGAAAGCATCACGGGTTATCTCACGGGTTGGATCTCCTCAAAGAACAAGAGGTCTGTCATCCATCCCCACTTGTCCACTCTGCAACTGACATTGTGAGTGATAGGGTTTTGATCCCATTCAGGCACTTCTTTTTTGAAGATTTGCTGAGGGTTTTACAGCAGGCAAAGAAACCCCCAACCAGAAAATTGTGTATGTCCAAATGGAAGATATTTTCAAGTCTAGTGCTCTGGTCATAACCAGGGCTGTCTTTCAGTGGGGGTCCCTCTGTTCATCTCATTTGTGTGAGCTGCTCCAGTCATCAGTCATGCTTCACCTATTCTTCTACGAAGGCCCATTTCTCAACCATTTCTGTTTGCCTGCCCTTGAATCCTGCTTTGATCTCTAATTTTGAGATTAAACAATTTCTTAAAGGCATCCTGCATATTAGGCCTCCAAGAAAGCCTATTCCTTCTCCTTGGGACCTTAATTTTGTTTTGGAAAGATTGACTCAGGCTTCTTTTGAGCCTGTAGATTCTGCTTCTTTGCAGCACTGTACCTGGAAGACTGTTTTGTTGCTGGCTCTTATTTCTGCTTGTGCTCCAGGCCCTTATGGCCATTTCCCTTTTTTTGTTTTTGTTTTTCACAGGAACTGGGTGTCCCTTTGTACTAATCTTTCTTTCATGCCCAAAGCAATCAGTGAGTTGTTTTTAAGCCACTCAGTATAACTACCTTCCTTTTTGCCTTCTCCTCAGTCTTCTAGTGAGAGAGTCCTGCATAGCTTGGATTTACACAGACAGCTCAGGTACTATTTGGATAAATTTAGGAGTATTCATAAGTCTGATAAGCTTTTTGTTTCCTTTCATTCCAGGTCTTTGGGTTTGGCTGTTTCTAAACAAACCATCACCTCTAGGATATCTAAGGCCATTTTGTGTTTTTCTTTTCATGGGAAATTTCTGCTTTTGATAGAGCTCATTCCAGTGGGGCTGTTGCTTCTTCTGGTGCTTTCTTCAAGGAGATGGACACCATTCCATCCTTGAAGCTGCTACTTGTTCTTTAGTGACATACCTTTAGTAAACATTATAAGTTGGATATGGTTTCCAGGGCCAGAGCAGGTTTTGCTGAAACCATTTTATGTGGGTTAGTTAATGGGTCTTCTCAGCCTTTCACTGCCCATTTTGTTTCTTGCTTTTTAACTCTCCCTTCTGTACTGAATACTGCAGCTGTGATATAGAATGGCATAGTACAGTTTTGTAAAAATCTTACCATAACCGTAGATGTCCTTCTCTTCATTGTTGCAGTGTTCACTGCCTCGATCCAATCCCCTCTTGTTTATTCTGGATTTCTTCTTCTGAATGTGTATGGACTCCTTTGTCTTATGACACCTGTTCTATTCTGGAGCAAATCATTTCTAGCTGGTTGTGTCCATAAGTTCTTTTTATGCCAAATGTTCTGTGCAGGGAGCATAAATGTGAGGTACGACACAACTAAGATCTCTTTTAAGCTTATATGTACTGGCCAAGCAATGGGATGTCCAGGGCAATACATCACTTCTGTACAGAATACTGCAACAGTAAAGAGAAGGATGTCAGTTGTTATGGTAAGATTTTACACAACTGTACTTTCTGTCACTTTGCTCTGTCATCACTACCAGGCATACCTCTCAACTGTCCAGGTTTTCCCTGAATGTCCAAATTTTTGCCTCATATTTTTGGTCTGTTCCTCATAAAATTTAGATTTTCTGGCAAATCCCTGAGGATTGAAGTTACTAAATAATGACACACATTTGAGTTTCTGGCTTTATATCCTTCAGAAAATGCACACTAAGAAATATTGTTATTCTAGCAACCTTCTAAGTTTATAAGAGCAGTATTTAACGTTTGTGCCTATTTTTGGCCATTTGTTCCCCATTATTTTAGGCTGTGTCCAGATTTTTTGTGCTAAGAGGTTGAGAGGTATGCTATCATGTGAGTAAGTTGGAATGGAAAGAGTTTAAATGTTGCCATGTAGGACTAATCATTGTTAGACCAGGAAGCAGACCCTCATTAGATACTGCAAACTGTTAGAATGATGCCAAGAGCTGTACAGTATCATTTGAGTTATTTGTTTATATATAACAGTGGAAGCAGAAACAGATTCATACAGATATAAGGTTAAAAGCGAAAGAAGTGTTGACACCATAACATGATGTAGTAACTCTACTGTAAATTTGATGTTAGACAATCCTTCCATGCCTACTGCATCAACATATTCTACTTAGTATAGTGAATCATTTGGGAAGGCCCACCCCTTTAGTTTTTTTAACCTTGAATTATCTTGTTTCCTCTCTTACTACTTAAAAAATTACACTTTATTCAGCTCCTTTTACTTTATTTGTGTCTCTTCCTACTTTATTTTCTTTTTGCTGCTTGTTCTTAACATTGTTTAATTTCATTTATTCTGCTGCATTTATTACTGATTGTTAGTAACTTGATTAAATTGTAATTGTTATTTTTAAGCCTGTTAGTTTTGGTTTAAGGACTTGGGTTTTAGAACAGTTATTTTACATTAAGAAGGTTTGTGGTCTACACTCTTGTGGGAGGAGAGGGTAGCCTCTGCCCTTCTGAGCTGAGAATTGTTAGGTGAAGGCTTATTGTGCATTTGTTCTGGTTTAAGCATTTGGGTTCCAAACCAGTTATTTTACATTAAATTTATGGTTGAACTCTTGTGGCAGGAGACGATAGCCTACACCCTTCTAAGCTGGGAATTACTGGTTGAAGGTTCATTGTATCTGTTATTTTGAAAGTCTTAGTTCTGGTTTGAGCACTTGGGCTCCAAACCCAATCCTATTGTGCCTGTTGTTCTAAATGTCTTTGTTCCTGTTTAAGCACTTGGGTTCCAAACCAGTTATTTTATAATAGGAAGTTTTGTGGTGTAGCCTCTTGTAGCAGGAGAGGATAGCCTATACACTTCCAAGCTGAGAATTGCTGGTCGAAGGCTCATTGTGTCTGTTATTCTGAAAGTGTCTTAGTTCTGGCTTAAGCACTTGGGATTAAAACCAGTTATTTTCCATTGGGAGAGTTGATGTCTAGACTCTTGTGGCAGGACAGTGTGGCTTGCACCCTTCTAAGCTGGGAATTGCTGGTGAATGCTTATTTTGTCTGTTGTTATTATAAGTGTCTTTATTCTGGTTTAAGCACTTGGGTTCCAAACCAGTTACTTTACATTAGGAAGACTTGTGGTCTAAACTCTTGTGGCAGGAGAGGTTAGCCTATGCCCTTCTAAGCTGGAAATCGCTGGTTGAAAGTCTATTGTGTCTGTTATTCTGAAGTGTCTTAGTTCTGACTTAAGCACTTGGGCTCCAAAACTAGTTGTCTTACATTAGGAAGGGTCTATGGTCTAGACTCGTACAGCGGGAGAATGTAGCCTACACCCTTTAAGCTGGGTATTGCTGGTGAATTGTTGATTCATTTAAACTGTTTTTGCTATTGTGACTGTGATTTTATGCATTTTGAATTTCTAGTATTTCTGCATTTTATAGCATAAGCCTGATTCAGACTTGCCTTATCTAGACTGTTTGGTATCACTTGAGAACTAAAACCAGCTCTTCACTGAGATACTGAAAGATCTGAGGCATATGTTGCTTCCAAGTAAATATAAGTACCTTTTTTTGCTCTTATATTGCACTTATTTTGTATTTGCATTATACTGTTTGTTTGAATTTTCTGAACTCTTTTTTTGCCACATTTTACTGTATACTTTACTAATTTATCTGTTGCATAGCTTAATTTCAAGCTTGCTGTTTCTGGGTCTGTTGTCTAACTTTTGAGCATCAAATTCAAGCCATCCTTGTTGGTGAAGGCTCTTCTGCACCCTTTTGGGAGGAGAGTGCTGTCTGGATTCCATCTAATCAGGGATGATTTGACTGGAGCTGAGAGAGAGCATCTTTACTGGCTAGTTTTAGTTAAAAGGGTTATTTCTTCTTTTATTTTAAGCCCCATGTCTGTGCTTGTTTGCATGTAGCATACTATCGTGCACTGCCGCATAGTGGTGGTTACCACTGGTGGTTATAGGTGCAAACGTTTTGCTTGTTAAATTTTCCCTCAGCACTTTGCTTGTGGTCCTCCAGAAGTTTTTCGCGGCCCTGCTCTACTGTCAGGTGAAACACTAATCCTAGCCTCAGAGGTACCAACATATCTCTCACCCACTAGGCATACCCAAGTGTGACCACTTTTGCCGACCATATAAATTTACTTAACGCTATGGATGGACATTTTCCTCAGTTTCTCCAACCAGCTTGGTTGACATGGACATCCTGAGGCAGTGTAGCAACTGCCTTATGTTCACCGACAGCCCTCTACTCCTAGTCCACACAAACTCAACATATGAGAGAAGCAACTATATTAAGAACCTTGAATTCATGCTTTCTCACACCAGTCAGTACATGTGACAATGAGTGGGTAGTCAGCATGCACACCTCTTCTCCTGCTCCACTCAAACCTACATCAGACATGCCTACATATGTGGAGATCCTCACCAGAAATATACTTAAACACCAGAGACCTCCCAAGCACAAACACAAGCATGCTACACATACTACTTTCTCTACAGAACAGTACACATAACAACTTATGCACCAGTGTCTCACCTGTCAAGCCTTTAAGGCAAAACACAATACCAAACATATTAGTTACGGGTGACTCCATCATGAGACATCTGGATGCCCCTCGTACAAGACTGGATAAGGAAAAGGTCATGATCACCTGTCTGTCAGGTGCTAGGATCTGCCATATCACACATGCACTCAAGTCTCTGAACAACAGATACTGTTATGACTCTGTCATAGTCCATGTTGGTGTGAATGACTGGAGACGTACCGCTCTGGACTAAATGAAGAGAGACATGACTGAGCTCTCGGATTATGTCTCTCAGGTAGGTATGTCCCTAGCCTTAAGAAGCATTTTACCTTCACCTAGGATGATGCCTCACTACAAACAGAAAATGATTGACTTCAATAATTGGCTTAGTATCTGGTGTCGTTCTAAGGGGATCCAGTACCTGTCAGCCTGGGATGACATGACCAACAGACCTCGATGCTATGGCAGAGATGGTCTTTGTCTGTCACCCCTGGGATTTCGGCTACCGGCTAAGGCTCTTGCCTCCTCCATAGTGCCTTTTTTAGGCAGTGTCTCAAGGACAAAATTCCCACTGTAAAAACTCCATCTAAAAGCAACCTCGAGGTTATGCTGCTAAATGCTAGGAGTCTTAACATAAAACTGCACTCACTGGAAGCAGTCCTCACCTTGGAAGATGCAGACATTTGTGCAGTCATGGAGACTTGATTCAAGGCTATGGACAGCACCCCAGCCATACCAGGTTACACCTCCTTTCACATACTCAGACCACAAACTGAAGGCTTGTAAAGAAAAGGAGCCGGTGTATTATTATTCATTAAAGATAAATACACCTCCAGATTAACGGTATGATTCCCTGGAGATACGTCAAGTGCAATTAACTGTTGGTAGGACACCTATTCAATTCATTGCCAGCTACAGGACCCCTGCATGAATCAGGGCATCCACTCTGCCTATTTGGATCTACTTGAGTCTATCAAGATACATCTAAACACCATGGTTTTGGTAGACTTTAATTACCCATCCATTGACTCACTTGTCCAAAGGTTTCGTGACTTCATTTATTCCAGTGCTGTGGACCAGCTGGTTGACACCCCCACAAGGAATGCCAACATCAAGGATCTGGTGCTTACTGATAGGGGGAACCACTGCAGTACCTCCACTGTGAGGTCTTCCATGGTAAGATCTGACCACAAATCAGTCTTATTTGAAGTAATTATCAGACCTGAACCCCCCCCCCCTCAGCAGCAACTAAACTAAGAAATTTTTCCAAAGCAGATTGTAACCTGTTATGGGATGGTATAAATGGGTTCACTGCACTCCTGCCCCAGATGTAATTGGCAACTATGCCGAGTTCTACACCAGTGCTTTATACCAACACTTGTATAGCTGCATTGAGTCAGTCTTACCTGATAGGACCAAACAGAGCTCTTCAAGGAAGAGCAAACATGCCTGGTGGACGACTGACATTAACAAACTTTACAATAACAGGAAGAAATTGCTGTCTAAGAGTAGGAGGGAGCGAGCCCTAAACTGGAAACACTCCCTTCTCAGCTTAAAGAAGCAAATAAGACTTCTTGTGAAGTCTTCCAAAGCAAATTATGAATCCAGATTAGCATCCTCAACTAAGGACAACCATAAGGAGTTTTTAGTTACATCAGTAATCTAAAAGGAAAGGCCCAGTTTGTGCCAAATGGTAGTTAATGATACCACTTATACTGAGCCTGTGGACATAGCTAACCTGTTGGCCGACAGGTTCTGTGAAAACTTTGCACCATCCCCAACACACATACCCCATGACATCCCTACCATCTGGTCCCTACCTTGCATCTCTAAAGAGGAAGTTATAAATGCCCTCTCTAAGGCCAAAAGCACAGCATCTATGGGACCTGATAACATCCCTGGCTGGGTCCTGCATGGGCTGCAACAAGAACTGGCAACACCATTGGGTACTCATTTCAGTCATAGTCTAAGCACTGGCTTTGTCCCAGCTGAATGGGAAACAACCACTGTTATTCCCTTGTACAGAGATGGCAACCCTTGTATCGTTAGATGGTTTGATAACTGGCTCACTGATAGAACACATATAGTTATAATAGTGGAATCCACCTCCAACAGCAGACCTGTAACCAGTGTTGTTCTGCAGGGATCAGTCCTGGGACCTCTACTGTTTGGAATCTATTTCTCCGAAGTACGAGTAAAAACTAAAGGTCTGTGGCTGACAAAGTTTGCTGATGACTGGAAAGTGGGAGCAGTCTCATAGAATCTTCAAATGATGTCAACATCCTGCAAGGGGGTCTTACACAAACAAATGACTGGTGCAAAAGTCATGCCCTTAAACTCAGTGCAAGAAAATGTATTAATTATCCCTTTCAGTAAGAACGACGTTCATGCTAATTACTACATCAATAGCAACACCCTAAGTATGCAATCTTACATTTGATAACCTCCCTTTACTCTTCCCTCATCAGGCCAGTAATTGAGTACAATGCCCCTTTTGGTATGTAGTTTTCAAAGCATCTGCAGCAATTGGAGAAATCACAAAGGTACCTCACAAGGAAAATTCAAGGTCTTCAGCATCTGTCCTATGTGTATTATCTGAAATCACTGTCACTTTATTCTGTTTCATACAGACTACTCAGAGGTGATCTCTGCCTTGCATATAAGGCAATCTCGAACCCTGCTTTACTGGAAATGCTGCATATCTGAAAGTCAAATGGTATACAGGTTACTCACTATAAAGACCTTAACCTGGTATGCGATAGTAATTGAACCTGCTGGAGGGACAGATTTGTCTCCCAGAGGTTATCACACCTTTGAAACAAACTCCCACTTCATGTCAAACAGAGCACCTCATTGGCCCTCTTCAAACGCAATCTTGATGATTGGATGGGTAGCCATAAATTCACCCCGGTGGTTCCACCTGTGTCCCTCTTGAACATGGGCATTAGGTGCTTATCATTGCAATAAGGGTAGAAATTTGCTGGGCTTACAAGGGCCCTATGGCTATTAGCCTAGTAACTTCCTATGATCCTGTGAAGATGTAGCATGTACACTAGAAAGTGCATTTGGCTAGTAGCTGAAAATCAGCAAAAAAATAAAGTATGAAGTGAAAGGAAAAGATGAGTGCATACTAATTTTTAAACTTTGCATCACTCATGCTTCTACAAATGTACAAGCAGCCCACTCATAAAAAATAGTGCATTTGTCTAGTAGTATTCAGAAATCAACACATATCAAACTAGAAATTGAAAAAGGAACAGAAGAGTGTGTCTACTAATGATCCAACCGTCTGTCACACACTTGCTTTCTATGTAATTACTAGCAGGTCAGAAAGTCTCTACACCAAGCTAGTATTCAAAAATCAGAATACAGTGAAACATGAAATGAAAGAAAGCGAAATTTGGTTCCCACTGCTGTTTGCCTCACTCATATGCTTTCTATAGGTAAAAGCCATGTCATAAAATTGTTGTAGTTGGCCAGGATTCACAGTCACCACAAAATAAAATATGAAATGAAAAAAAAAAAAACTCTGTTTACTAATTTTTTAAAAGCTTTGCATTACTGATGTGCTTTGTAGAGTAGCAGAAGCACTCATGTCATAAAATGCCTGAAAGGCTGTTTTTCTCAATGAGTAAATTGCACAGATTAAACTAATGAATGACTCACAAGGAGAGCTGTTGTCAGTACAACTGCAATTTGAGATGGAATTTGGCTAACACCTTTGAGACTTCCTTCAGGCACTCTTCCCTCACCCCCCTCAGCCAAAGTTGAGCTTCATTGTTCCTTTAAATTGTACTTAGAGAGACAGCATCTTAAGCACCTGGTATGGGAAATGGAGGTGACGTTGAGTCCTTCGAACATGCCACAAACTAAAAAGGCCAAGAAATCTCAGCCTGAGCTACCAGCTGCGCCCTCTCTGTTGGACATCCCTCCCGAGGCTGATGTAGGCCCCGGAGGTCTTTTTGGAGTCGGTAGATGTCCCTTCAGTGGGTAACACAGGGGAAGCCCCGAAGGAATTTACCAGCACATCCAAGAGGGCAGTGCAGGTGTCCGACCCAGGTGAAAAGGGAGAGCAATGGCTTGTGTTCTGAAGGTCCTAGGGGCATCACTCAAATCACTGTGCATGAAGAAGTGCTTACTGACGTAGTCGAATGTAGGCCATCGTCGAGCCCTTCCACATTCCATCACATGGAAACTCCTAGAAAGAAAAAGTGAAGACTAAGCACATTGCTCGTTCTCTGCCAGAACACCCCCCCCCCCTGATTTTCAGGCTTTCTCCCAAAGCCTTTTTAATGCCTTCTTGGCCCTGTGCCAGTCTTCATCTTCCTCTGCCCCTTTGCAGTCCTTTTCTCCCTCTATTGCATTCAAGAGAACAGCTGCAGATTCCTCTTTGGATGAGGAGGAATCCTCTGAAGATGAGTCATTTCCCTGTTCCACCCAGATAGCTTCACCCCTAGGGAATGCCACCCCAGAAAAGGAATCTAATGGTACAGATTCCCCTGGGGAGGATATTTCCTTTGGAGAAACTACTCAAAAAATTAAAGAAATTTTCAAATGGGACTGCTGCCAAGTCTTAGATATTCAAAGGGGTATTATGATCTCTTGCAGATGGATCCTCCATCACCCTCTGTTATTCCCCCAGTTCTACCAGCCTTCCTGGTTGCATTTACTGCTGCTTCCAAATGTTCAGATTCTCAGCCCCCTGCTCCCAAGTGCCCAGACAGGTTCTGCAAAGTACCTGAGTGTGCTAAGTTTCTGTTTAAAGCTCCATCTGCAGACCCAGATACAATTTCTATCTCAGCTGATAAGGCTTTCAAGTTATTGCCTTCTACTTCTGTACTGCCCTCTGATAAAGGGAGCAAGGTTATGGAGAGACTGGGAAAAAAGTTCTGCACCTCTGCTACCCTGGCCTTCAGGGCAATTAATTACAGACTCACATGGCCAGATACTCACTGGGTCTCCTCTCTGATGCAGGGAAACTCCTTTCTGGGCTTCCAAATTCTCCTGCCAAGGGAAAACTGGCTGCCATTCTCAACTATTCTGTCAAGGTTGCGAGGCATTCCATCAAGTGCAGTTATGATGCTGCAGATACCTGTGCTAGGGCAGCAGCCTCTGGTTTGGTTTTAAGGAGATATTATTGGCTCAGGTTACAACCCTTGCCTGATGACTTTAAGGCCAAACTCATGGATGCCCCTCTGGATACTAAAACCTTATTTGGTAGCTTGGCTGCAGAACTATTCAAATATTTACAGGAGAGAGGTAAAGAGCTGCAGGACCTGAAGCATATCCTAGTTTCTCCTGTTCCCAGGTTCCAAAAGAACTATCCAACAAAGACTGCCTTTATTAGGAAGCCTGTCATGCCTCCTATTTCTAAAAGCAAGAGAGGTCCTAGGAAACGAGCTTCTTCTAAATCTACCTCATCCACTCCTGTTCAGAAACAGCCCTTTCAGACCCAATCTAAGCCTGGTAATCTGTGACTGCCTACCTCCAAGGCCATCCACTCCCCTGTCCCTTCGTATTTCTCTCTATTTTGCAACTTGGAATCAGCTCACTCAGGACTCTTGGGTCCTCTCCATCATCCAGAGAGGATATTTCATGGTTTGGGAAACTTAGCCCTCCTTCAGAAGCATTCCACAACCATCAAAGGATCAAATGGCCCTCTTCCCTCAGGTAATTTCAGATCTTCTTTCTCAGGGAACTATTCAAGAGGTCCCTTCTGCTCAACAAGGGAAATGTTTCTACTCCAGCATGTTGTTAGTTCCAAGGAATGATGACCCTTGGAGACCCATTTTGGACCTTTCCCACCTAAGCACCTTTCTGAAAGTCTCATTCTTTCAGATGCTGACTTTGCCATCTCTTCTTTCTCTCATTCTTTCCCAAGCTTTCTTTGTGTCATTGGACATCAAAGATGCTTATCTTCACATCCCCATTTACCCTCAGTGCAGGAAATTTCTATGTTTTTCTGTTGCTTCCTCTCATTTTCAGTTTTGTGCTTTGCCCTTTGATCTTTGTATGGTCTTCACAAAATGCTTGGTTCCTGTCAGCATTCTGCAGACTGCAGTGACTTCAGATCTTTCCTTATTTAGATGATATTCTTATCCAAGGCTAATCACCAGATCTACTCCAGGAGTCTCTTTCATTCACCATTTCCCTTCTAGAGAGTCTAGGCTTCACTATAAACTATCAGAAGTCCTCTCTAACCCCTTCACAAGACCACTTTTTTCTGGGTTGCAGGATCCAAACAAACAAGATGCTAGCATCTCTACTGACAGAAAACCTGCTGTCCCCACCTCTTACTTCCAGAGCACTTTACTGCTCCACTCTATGACTGCCAGGGCCTTCCTATGCCTCCTGGTGTTCATGACATCTACTACCCCTTGCTCACCTGGGTGAAACTGCACATGAGGAAAATTCAGTGGTTTCTAAAGACTCTTTGGATGCAGCACTCCCACCCCTTGGATTTCATGATTCCACTCCTACCCTGCATAAGAAAGGAGTTGGATCGGTGGATACTTCAAATAACCAAAAATCCTGGTTTACCCCTACAGCCAACCCTCCCTTCCCTAGAGTTACACACAGATGCGTCACACATAGGCTGGGGAATGACTCTACAACCCTAGAGGGTCAGGGATGTGTGGTCTCCCACACAGGTAAAGGAATATATCAACATAAAAGAAATGAGAGCCCTGATTTTCGCTTTGAAAATCTTCAAACCCAAACTTATTCCAGGGGTGCTGAGGTGGTTTACAGACAACACCACTGTTCTGTGGTACGTCAGCAAGCAGGAGGGGAATGAAGTCTTATCTCCTATACAGACTAGCCCTATACACCTGGGAGTTAGCCCTTCAAAGCCAGTTCTCCCTTCAGGCAGTTTACCTTCCCTCGGCTCACAATGTTGGTGGCAGACACATTAAGCAGGTCCATGACCCAGTCCCATGAATGGATATTACACAGGGAGGTGTTTCTGGACCTGATCCATCATTGGGGTACACCTCAGGTTGATCTCTTTGCCTCCCCCATGAACAGACAACTTCCAAAATGTTGTGCCAGGGTTCTACACCTCCTTGCATGGAAGGTGGATGCTCTATCTTTTTCTTGGAAGGGGATATTTCTGTATGCATTCCCCCCTTACTTCTTCTCTAAAAGGTCCTACTGAAGAATTCAGCAGGATCAACCAAAAATCTTGCTGGTGACTCCCTTTTGGCTAAGGTAGCACCAGTTCCTCCTTCTCCCGCACTTAGCCAGGGGCAGTCATCACAAGTTACCCTACAAGATGGATCTACTCACACAGGACAAGGGAACACTGATACGTCCACAGCTGTCAACTCTGAACCTGGCTCTGCGGGTGTTAGGATTTTGATTCTCTTTAGACACCTATTTTCAGAGGATGTGCTTCAAGTTCTGCAGGAGGCCAGAAAAACCACTACTAGAAAACCCTGTTTCTAAATGGAAAAGGATTGCCATCTGGTGTTGCAAGAAGGATCTACAACAACTGTTAGTGGATGTTATGGCGGTTTTGTCCTACCTGTGTGAACTGATGAAAGGTGGCCTATCCTACTCTTCAGCAAAGGCTCACCTTTCAGCTGTCTCAGCTTGTCTGCCTATGTCACCCCCTTTAGCTTTGAGGTTAGAGGTGAAACTTTTCCCAAAAGGTGTCCTTCATATTAGACCGCCAAGGAAATCAGCTCCTCCTACTTGGGAATCTCAATTTTGTGTTAGAGAAGCTTACATTGGCAGCTATTGAGCCAACAAGCTCCTCTTCCCTCTAACATTGTACATGGAAAGCAGTTTTGCTGGTGGTCGTTACATCTGCTAGAAGGGTCTCTGAGCAGCAAGCTCTGATGTCTTATCCCCCTTCACAGTTTTCCACAGGGACAGGGTATCCTTGCATACCAAAGATTCCTTTATGCCTGAGGTGGTCAATTAGTTATCTCTTAACCAGTCTATCAATTTTCCCACCTTTTTTCCTTCCCCTCAATCTAAAAGTGAGAGAGTCCTGCATTCTTTGGATGTGCACAAGCAACACAGATACTACCTGGATATAACCAAGCCTATCCGTAAATCTGAATGCCTGTTTGTGTCCTACCACCCAAGAGCCCTGGGTCAGCTGGTTTCCAAGCAAACTATTTCTTCTTGGATATTTAAAGCTATCTCTTTCTGTTACTCAGCCAATGGTAAGAGCCTTTCTTCTCCAATGAGGGCACACACCACTAGAGCAGTATCCTCTTCTGGGGCTTTCTTTAAAGGCTTAGACACTTGTTCTATCCTGGAGGTGGCCTGGTCCTCTGTTCATACTTTCACTAAACTTTATAAACTCAGTGTCATCTCCAAATCCAGAGCTGCTTTTGCTAGGGTTATTCTACATGGCTTTGTAGAAAAAGCTTCTGCTCCTTCTCCTCCCCAGCTTTCTCAAGCATGAGCTTTGGCATTCTCCCATATGTGATGAATACTGTAGCATATAAATAGAAGGACATAGAATAGTTATGTAAAATCTTACCATAACCATAGCTGTCCTTCTCTTCTATATGCTCCAGTATTGCTACACCCCCCCCCCGTTGCTTGCCTGTTTTTCCTGGTGATATGTTTTTCACCTAGGCTCAGGCTGGTGCTTGGTGGCATTCAGTTCTGAGGTTGGTGTGTCCTGATGTCTGCTTTATACCCGACATCCCTTTATGACCAACGTATGTGAAAGGATGTGCGGCGTCACACATACCTAGCAGTAGCATGTAGTCTTTTTTATACCGGCCAGACGTATGACTTAGCCGGAGGTGAACTCCCATGTGTGATGAATATTGCAGTATATTGAAGATGAAGAGAAGGGCATCTGTGGTTATGGTCAGATTTTACACAACTAGTTTTTACGGTAAGTTTAACTTACACAGCTGTACTTTCTCTCTGTATTTCAAATAGCTCTTCTCTATTTTTCTTTTGTTTCCTCTCCACCTCCCAAATTCTCTCTAATTGGTGTGTCTGTATTGTCTTTCAGCGTATTTGTTTTATTATGTCTCAAGTGCTAGCCACCAAAACTTCTTGTATTAACCTTGCAGTATCTTTATCTTCTGTTTCCTTGTTCAGTAAACTATTTGGGACCCTCCAGTGTCTTTCTAAATCCTCTTCCAACCTCAGTCTTTATTCCTGCATGGTCTGAAAATGTAAATGGCTCTACCCTCACCTCTTTATTCTGTGCAGATACTCTCTCAATACACAGCACCTGTCAGTTCTTGACCAAATATGAAATCTTGCTAAGTAATATGTATATTCCCCACCAAATACCCCCCCCCCATCTCTAGCTCTCACATCCACCTCTCCAATCAACTTTTGAAGTATTCTCAAAAACTTCCCTTCTTTTGGCAGTCTCTGGGCTCTTAGCCCCCATCCACCTTATTTGTCTCTTTATTGTCTGAGTCCAGTCACCTACACATATGATCAAGCTCTCCTGGAATATTACTATCTCCCCCTAGCACGTTCCTTATTTCTGTTACTTTGGCTGGTAGTGGGATATACTCAGCTACCAATGTTACCTTTCAGCTCTCCAGTTTTCCTTTGATACTTACATATCTACCTTTCTTATCCTCCCGCCTATTCTCTACTTGTAGGGATAATTTCTTCTTTTCAAAACCACCACTCCTATTTGTCTTCTATTAACCCCACGACAATCTCCCAGCTGCATTTTAACCCCTTCCTTTTAGTCCATTATGATAATCTATTTAAATGTGTTTCTTGTACAGCTAGAATCTGCGCTTTTTGTTTTCCTTAGATATGCTAAAACACTCTCCTTTTTTCTGGTCTTTCTTAACCTATTAATATTCCATGATCTTATTTCTAGATTTAACCCCATCCTTTCATTCATTCAGTCACTCTCTTTTCTACTTGTCAGGTAATCCCTAGATTCTCCATTCTGGGGCTTTCACTCCTCCTTTCTTATAGGTTGGTACTAGGCTATCAGCTCTAGGGCCTTTACAAGCCGAGCCATAACAATTCCCTGGCAATTTCTTCCCACAGTATTTACTTCCCTGGACCCCTGTCTAGCAGGGTGACTGACATGATCCCTGGGGTGAATTTCCTATCTTCCATCCAATCATCAAGGTTCCTTTTGAAGAGGGCCAAAGAGGTGCTCTGCTTGACATGTATGAGCAGTCTATTCCAGAGTCTGGGGAGTCTGTGGGTCAGGAACCTATCCCTCCAGCATGTTTTGTTAATTTTGAAGACAAGGTTTAGATCCCTGGAGCGTGTGTCTCTGAGGGATTGGGATTTCTTTTAAGTGTAGCATGTCCAACAGCTCTGGGTTTGACATGGCCTTGTATGTTAAGCAGAGATCACCTCTGAGTAGACAATATGTGACAGAGTATAGGTGGAGTTTTTTTAGACAGTCAGCATAGGGCATCTGCTTTAGGCCTGTGATTTTTTTAGTGAGGTATTTCTGTGGCCTTTCCAGTTGTTGCAGATCTCTTGAGAGGTACATACCAAATGGAGCATTGTATTCTATAATGGGTCTAATAAGGATGAGTACAGTGGGGCAATGACCTCCTTTTTTCTGGATGAAAAGCCCTTAGTGATGAGGTGTGCCACATAGAAGGATTTCCTGACTATTGTGGCAATGTGGTTATCGAAGGTGAGACCACTGTCCACCTGTGTCCCTAAGTCTCTTATCACACTTTCAGTGTTTAGTGTACTGCCACCTATGTGGTAATTCATGGGTATATGTTTTTTCCCAAAGGGGATAACTGTACATTTCTTGGTATTGAGCTTGAGCCCATGGCTCTGGCACCAAGCATCTGTTTCTGTAAGGGCCTTTTGCTAGAATTTCCACATCATTTGGGGATTCAATAATGGCTCCCAGTTTGCAGTCATCTGTGAACTTTGTTAGCCAGAGTCCCTTAGTGTTGACCTGTACTTCAGAGAAGCAGATACCAAACAAGAGTGGTCCCAGGACTGAACCCTGAGGTACTCCACTCGTCACTTGTCTGGAGCTGGATTTGGAGTTGGCTACTTTTACAGTGTGGGTTCTGTCAGTAAGCCAGTTGGCAACCCATGACATAGGGATTAATGCCTAGCTTAGTAAGTTTATCTATGATTCCAAAGTGGGGGATGGTGTTGAAGGCCTTAGATAGGCTGTGTAGATCACCTTACCCTTGTCCATGATGCTGGAGACTGATTTGAAGAAGTCAATCAGGTTCAGGAGACAAGATCGGCCCTTCATGAACCCAAACTGCATGGGGTCCAGTTTTTGAAGGTTGCCAATGTCTTTGTTTATATGTTCCATGATAATACGTTCCATGTCCTTGCAGATCAGGCTCGTCAGACTTATGGGGCTGTAGTTCCCAGGATCCAAGGTGGATCCCCCTTGTGGACTGGGATAACTGTAGCTGTGCACCACTCAGTGGGTATGAAGCCTGAGGTGAGGCTATAATTAAACATGAGACTTGGGTGAGGTGCCAGCTCTTTCTTTACATTGTCCTTTCTTACCTACCTTTATTCTTGTCCCTTTTCTTTCTTCCTACTTGTCCCCCCTTGTCTTTTCTCACTGACTATGTCTATCTGTCTTTTGCTATCTTCCCCACTTCATTCCATTTCTCTTCCCCTCACCTAACCTTGTTTTTGGCACCTGCCTTCCACAACACTTCTACCTGTCCACTTCTAGTTTTGCATTCCTCTGTATCTGCTTTTTTCCCTCTCCTCCTATTCCCTATATTCTATTGTTCCCAACTTTCCCTTCCTCCTCCCTTCCACTTTCCCCTTAATTGCATACATACATATATACATGCCATTCTCCCTGTTTCAGAGTATCCTCTTCTCTTTCAGGATTGGCCTTCATTACAGCCCATTTTCCTCTCATTACCACTTAACTCCACCAAATTTAATTCCTTGTCCATTTTTATCTTTGTCTCTACCACCCTCATTTTGTATTGAACTCTGTCTTCCTTACCTATTCCATTATTCACCTGTTCTATTCCCTAAGTCACCTCATCATGCTTTAGTTTATGCCTGTGAGTTTTAGTTTTCTCTTATGGCCGTTCATCCAGATATTGGGCATTATACATTTATCTTCCTCCTCCTTAGTCTTACTTCCATAATGTTCTGCATGGGTCAATAAATACATCTCACTTGACCTGTCTTCCCACCCTAATTTGTGTTTCCTGCTTCTTGTGTTGAGCATGTCTATAATGATCTCTTACATCTGTCTCATTTACCCCACCCATTTGTGATTGTTAACAGGAGCCAAAGTGTGCTTTGTGCCAATAAAAAATGTTTGCTTCCTGTTTATTCTGGGCAGTCATTATCTAATATGCAAATTCACTTTTGTTGAATTGTTTGCTCAGTATTCATCCCCACCCCACATCTGGTGACATTCCTCTTCCTGATTCAGGTCATGTCCTTCCACCCCTCCCACCTTGTGTCCTGTAAATGATCTCTCCTTATGTAATTCTCCCAAATGCATTTATAAAACCTTACTATTAGCGAGTACTTTTATATAGATATTTGCATTCACACTTTTAAGGGTTTTAGACTGCAAAGGGTAATTGTTTCCCATATCCCCTTCCAACATCCCTGTTCTTGCTCTTATTCTTGTTAACCCCTCCCTAATGGATAAGGTAGTACAATAGCTTGCTCTTTTAACAGTCATGTTTACCACCAGGGTATTAAATCACAGATAGCTTTACTCATCATTATTAACTAACAGGAATTCCTTTATAGTTTATTCATTTAGGGCACTAGTATGTTTACAAGCCATATTGTCAGTTTTTACTTCCTGCCCTGTAGCAGCAAGTTACAAGTCCCTCTTTCTGGTTTTAACTACAGCGAGGGACAGCACTTCTCTTGTATAGTGTGTCTTAGTGTCATTATGGCTGGCAAGCTGGCTAGCTTTAAAAAGTGTATGTCCTGTGAACACAAACTCTCTAATTTTGATGCACATGAAAAATGCATGTAATTGCTTTGGCCCCACACACCTTGATGTATTTTGTTCTAGTTGTGAGGCTTTTAGCCAAAGGGCTGTAGTTGAAAGATTCAATAAGCTGATGCTTAAGGGTCTTCTTTAATCTTCCTTTCTAGAAAAACTCTCTTCTGCTTCAGGGAAGCCAGTGGCCTAGTCTGCTTCCCCTGCTTCGTTCTCTAAAAAAAAGGACAAACACAGAGCTTCTGAGAAGGACACTCAAATCCTCTGAGAGGGGCAATACAAAATATGCTAGAATGTGATCTCTAGTACTAAACACCTCATCAGCTCCAGCACCAAAGCTCAGCAACTCTTTGGAACCAACACTATTTTTGGATCTGAGAATCCTCGACTGCTTGTAAGTTCTCTACAGAGTCAGTCTCTCCCAGACTCAGGTCTTGGATCTTGTAAGACAGGCTGCCATACTCTTCTAGGCCACCCTCTTTGGCCTTATCCTTTAGATTAGTGAGATCCTGTTGGAGCCTAAGTAAAGCGGACGTGGACAGGATGATGAGGTGATTTCTTTGGACCCAGATCTAGTTAGGGGTACTCCTTGCTCTGACTACTGTCAGATCCAGTTGAGCCTCTTATCTCCATCACTCCTTGTCAACATTCTTCTCTGATCTGACCACTCATATTGGAGCCCCTGGATCCAACAACTGCCCAATGCAATTCTGCATTGGAGGTGAGACTACATGTTTGTTTATTTATTTAGCATTTGTTTACTGGGAAAGTCCGACTTGGAAGGAGCCAGTTTTCAGAAAAGGCCTGGGGACAAATGCTCCAGACGCATGTCTTTGTAATGTGGGAGGAAACCCACACACACATAGGGTGGACATGCAGACTCTGCACAGAAGGCACCCCAGCTGAGAATTGAACTGAAGAACCTCTTGCTGTGCGGCAACAACACAAAACACTGCACCATCCATATTTCTTTGACTCCAGTAAGTTCTGTGACTAAACTGGCCCCAACCTTATTGGAGCCATCAGAGTCTCAGAGCTGTAACATTGGTGCTGATTCCAACTGGTTGGGATCAGATCTGAGGTCTTTGGATCCTTTCCTTCCCTTAGATGCCTCGGCACTAGATAGTTCGTCCCCAGTGGCAGCCTTGAACCCAAGCAGAACAGTTTCTGATACTGAGCTGCCTCCAAGGGTTTCGGCTCCAAAGGCCATGCTCCCTGTAGCCATTTAAGGCTCTGTGCTCAAGCCTTTCAAAAGAGTACTCTCCCAACTAAGGCTTTTCTTCTGAACTGGATCTAACCCACCCCAGAAGGCTCTCCAAGGGTCCGCAGTCCTCTTTCCTAGTCACATCAAGGCAGTCAGTTCTTGATAGCCTTGAACCTACTCTCCCTAAAGCAACCTTGAATGTTTCTGAGTCCTCTCCTGAGTAACTTGCAAAGGAGACTCATAGGGAACACAATTGTAAGAGGAGACACTTGGATTCCCCAGAAGAATCCCCTACGACTGACACTGATTTTGATGAAGGATAATGTTCCCCAGTTCACCCCTTGAAGATGTCTTATTTGGAAAGATTTTCAAACTTCTCAGACAGAATGGGAGTTGGTCTTCACAAACTCCTTCTAGTGATGTACTAGTCTTTCTCAAGGCTTTCAGCTCTGGCCCATCTACTTCTTGGGTACTAGTCTTTCTCATTTACTTCTTGGGTGGTCCCTCCCACTGATAACTTGATTGATTTGATCTCATTCCAGGCATGGAAGGAACCTGACACAGTTGAACCTATCCCCAAGAAGGACTATGCACACTGGAGCAAGAGCCTAGCAGTAGATTCCATAATTGTGTTGACAGTAACTAAGAAGGAGCTCACTGAAGAAAGCTCCTCTGTCCATCCACCAAACAGAGATTCACATGCTATGGACAAATTTGGGAAGTGGGCCTATGCCTCATCTATTTTTCAATGAGACCACTTAATTGTCTGGCACATTTCACTCATTTCCAGAGAGACTTGGTTAAAGATATCCCCAATTCTCTCCCAGGGTTCTTGACTGCAGCTCAGAAAAAAGACTATTGATTCTCATCTGGCTACCCTATAATCTTTATCCAACTTCTCTATGCACGTTATCTTGAATGCTACAGAGGGTGCATCTAGGGCAGCCAGAATGGACATTTTCATTAGAATACATGCCTGGATAAGGTTATAAGACTGTGGAGCACTTTAAAATATCCTTTGTCAATGCCCATTATGTTGGATCAACTTTGTTTAGTCCAAAAGTGAAGGAAACTATTTCCAGGAGTGAAAAGGATGGCAAATCTCCATCTTCCATAGGGATCAAATTCTCAGCTCCTCAGAAGACCTTCAGAAACCAAAAGGCAGGGAAGAGAATATGATTTCCAAAATCTCAAGGATTTTCATAGGTTCATAGGAGATTACTAGGCTAACAGCTCAAGAGCCCTTACAAGCCTAGACAGTTTTACCCAGATTTTACCTTGTTTTCCATCCCTAGGGAAAAGATAAGCAAGCAGTTTTGACAATTTTAACAGACTGCCTCGGTCCATAAGGGACATGGGCGCCAAACCCAAGAATGAGTCCTAGAAAATGAGCTCCTCGTGGCGGAGGGGGAAACTCACATATTGGGCATCACCTGAGAGGCAGAGGTGGCCCACAAAATCAAGGCTTCAGATGTTTATTCTCTGAGAAGCCTTTCCAGCAGTCCTGAAGGGACTAACGATCTCTGGAGGCAGTCGAGGGGGGGGGGGGGCACTTATCTCTACATCCAGTGACCTGGACATCCATCACTAAAGACAAGTGGGTGCTGAGAAAAATTTCCAGATGATACACTGTTCCCTTTCATTCGCCTCCATTACATTCCAGAAAAATTCCCGATGTTCCAACCTTACAAAGAAAGATAAAAAAGCTTCTAAACAATTGAGTCATCCAAAAGGTCCAACCAGCCCAGAAAGGATCTGGAATTACTCAAGGTTATTTTTAGTGCCAAAGAAAAATGGGGACCTAAGGCCAATTCTTGACCAAGGTCGCTTAAATAAGTTTGTAAAACAGACAAAATTCCAGATGGTTATGGTTCAATCCATTCTTCCTCTTCTGAGGAAAAACAGCTGTGTATGTACATGACAGGTTTCCAGGATGCATTCTGTCACATAGAAGTAGACAGGTGATCCAGAAGATATCTCCATTTCTGTCTAGGAACCATTCACTGCCAGTTCAGAGCTCTGCCCTTTGGATTCACCACAGTCTGCTTGGTGTATACCAAATGCATGGCAGTAGTGGCAGCTTGTGAATGACTGCAGGGGTTCCATGTGTTCCTCTACTTGGATAACTGGCTGATCACCACACTCCAGAGATCTACTAATTCAAGCCAGGGACTCCTTGCACCACCTATGCAATGCCTTGAGAATAACAGTCAGTCTACAGAAATCCAAACTGCAGCCAGTTCAATGTCTGGAATTCATTGGGGCACTTTTAAACACAAGATCTCTGATAGCAAGAATCTATCAAACATGGATCTCATCTCTACCAACAAGCTCATCAAGTCTTGTCTTACCATTAACCACCAACTAGGTTGAGTCTTTGTCTTTTAAGGTCCATGGCTGCCTCCATTATGTTGTTTCCATTAGCCAGGTTTCATATATGAGTCCTTCAAATGGACCCTGGTGGTTCAGAGGTCGATCAGAATACATCTGATGTCCCATTTGGTCATCATCCCAAACATTTACAGACATCACATACACCGATGGGTAAATTCTCCTTGTCTTTGGCAGGTCAACCTGTCATCCCCCCACATGCCACAGTGACCTTGGATTCCTGTTGTTATAAAGGTTTTTTGCTCAACGTTGGTGGTTTGTGAAGGACTGTCCAGGACACATGGTCTCAAACAGATGCCATTCTCCACATCAGTGTTTTGGAGAGGAGAGTAGTCCTCCTGGAATTGCAGGCCTTTGAAGACCGTCTCCCTTTGGGTGTCATCTATAGCCAAACAGACAACATGGCTGTGATTGGATACATCAGCAAGGAGGGAGGGACCAGATCTTATCACTTGTATGGAGAGGCCATGTCTTCTCAACACTTACTTATAGCAACACATATCCCAAGGAAGTCCAACATTCTTGGGGATGGGTTGAGCAGATCCATTCTACTTTCCTCATGAGTAGTCCCTCAGTCCATTGGTAACAGATCAGATCTTCAGCCATTGGGGTTAACCGTGTTACGATCACTTTGTGCCTCCCCTAAACACCAAGTGCGACAAGTTCTTTGTTGTAATCCCCCATGAGGAGGAATCACCACATTATACTCTAATGCACCCTTGGCTCCTGAGACTCCTTTACACCTTTTCCCCCAACACTGTTGATCCCAGAGTTCCAACAGAAAGCATCAGCATTAAAGGTCAAAGTCATCCACATAGCCCTTTATTGGCCTGAACAAGTGTTGTTTCTCTTCCTCTGTCCTCTTCTAGTTTACCTTCCCTGCAGGGCTCGGACCTAGACTTACTGTGCCACCCATTGGGGTCACCTTACCCAAACATTCAGACCCTCAAACTGACCGCTTGGTTTCTCCAATTCCAATGATGGTTCAACAAGCCAGGTTTTCCCCTTCTGTTGCCCATTGCCCACATTCTATCTTCTCTGAAAGACCTCCACCAGGAAGCTATATAAGAGCAAATGGAAAAAGTTTTTTGTTTGGGCTATGGAGAAAAACACTGACCCTTTTTCAGCCACCCTCCTTGCAGTTTTAGATATTCTGGCATACCTTTTTCAATGTTCATAGATAGATTCATAGATTAGTACTAAGTTAACTGCCCTTGCAAGCCATTTAAGCTTAGCCAATTATCCCTTGTGAGACTCAAACCCTGCACATTGTGTTTGTAAGGCAAACACCTTAACCATTAGGCCACCCTCCCAACCTGCTCATAGATTAGTACTAGGCTAAGTGCCTTTATGGGACATTTTATGCCTAGTCACCTTAACCATTATGCCAGCCACACACAGTCGATGTGAGGTCAGCTGTTCCACTATCAAGATTCAGTTGGCTGCAATCTCTTCCTTCCATATGGGGTAAAAACATACACCCATAGCTTCACTTAGATTATCTAAGGTTTTTCTGTGGGACAATTTTCTTCTTCACTCTAGGGACCTAAACCTTGTCACCACAATAAACAGAACATGCTGGAGGGATAGATTCCTGTCCCAGAGACTTCCCATTCTCTGAAACAAACTACCTATCTATATCAAACAAAGCTCCTCATTAGCACTCTTCAAGAAAAATCTTGATGATTTGATGGGCGATAGGAAATTCACCCCAGGGATCATTTCTGTGGCTCTGCTTGACAGGGACACAGTAAAATAATTTTCTTGGGTGGCAAAAGCCAGGGTACCATTTGGCTAGGCTTATATATAGGCCCTAGGGCCAATAGCTTAGTACCTACCTATGAACTCTGATCAGAGGCCATTTCCTCTATAGGAACATTACGTCTGTTTTGCAGTTTCTGACAGACCCTCCTGTTGAACTAACTGCTAAAGCCGATATTGAATTTCTGTCATGGAAGACTATTTTTGGTGGCTATCACCTCTGCCAGGTGAATTTCTAACTTACATGCTCCTTCCTCAAAAGCCCCCTATTTTGTTTTTCTCAAAGCGTGTTCTTAAAGAACCAATCCATCTTTTCTCCCAAAAGTGGCTTCCAAGTCATCCATTAATCAGTCCATAAATTTGCCCATTTTCTTCCCAAATTTCTTTAACAAGGGTGAATATACCTTACATGTGTTAGATATTCACTGCCAGTTGTGTTTTTATTTGCATCAGACAAAATCTTTCAGAAAACTGATCAGTTATTTGCCCTGTTCCTTCGGCTGTATATCCTACAATTGCTCGCCATTTATGGTTTCTGTTTCTACTTCAACAATTCTTTACTTTATGGAGTATCTTTTAAAATATATTATCATTCACACTTTTCCAACACTTAAATTGAGCATTCTTATAACCATCAAGCTGACTCCTATGCCAGTAGCTCAAAATTGCTTAACTCTTTATCTTTACTTGATATTAATACAGTTATGAAAATCTATGGGGCAGTAATATTTTCACATACTTTAGTAACATCATGTTTATTTCATGCCCTCCTACCGACCACTGCAGTTCCCACCTGTATAATGGATCTGGCTGTGTGGTACACACCCCAACTGGTGCAATTCAGGAAGAAAACTTATCTCAGTTCTGTAACGTCATGACCACAAAGTCAGCGCTCATTTTTCTGTACCATTAAGTGTTTCAACCACTCACTTAATGCCTTTACCTCTTCATTCACTCTCTCTCATCATATACTTCTCTCTATTCCTTTCATCTCTAGTTCACTGAAGTCTTCACTCTCTCTCTACCTCCTTCCTTTTTTGCCTCTCTTAGCAATTCAACTTTCTCTCTTAACTTCTGTTGTTGCTTAAACATGGGAAAGTATACTATTTCCTTTCTCATGTTGCCTCTTGCTGTTGTCTACTCCATTCCCTGGTGGTCTTTTCTTCCAGTTGTATCTGTCTCGGATTCACAGGCTTCATGATCAATGCCAATGCTTCAGATGGATTTGTGAAAGATTTGGTGGTGCCCTGCACAAATATCTCTATGGTAGCTGGATATAATAATATCAATCTTAGTTTGAGTTCCTTACATGCCTTAATAATTGGTATCATGCCATTCCTCTTGTTTCTCGTTTCAGAGGAAGAGAAGTGCTCCACATGTACATTGGTTCACCCCACTGAAAGTCTCTTCCCTGATTACCAAATCTCTGACAATATTTTTTCTTTCAACTCGAGTGTTTGCATTCTGTCACTAGCATCTGATATCATTGTTTATCTCATATAAGTACCATCATTTGGTGGGCTGGCTTAATTTTAATTTCATTTAGGGGGATCCCAGTCCATTTCTCAAGCAATAACCTCATTCATTTAACACAGTCTTCACCTTCCTGTTGTTCTAGCAGCTTCACTATTTTAATATTTTTCCTGTGGGCTCTACCATCCATGTCTACCACCCTGGCCTCCAGGCAGTCTGATCTCACTTCATCTGCTTTGGAGTGGGCTTTTAATGTCTCATTCTCAGCTAACAGGTCCTGAATTACTGAGGTGTGCTCACTGTGCCCATCAATTACTTCCCCAATTTTCTTCTCCTGTGAATTGATGTTTTCCAGCAAAGTCTGCTTCATCTCTTTCATCTTCCTTCAAATAACTTCCAGCATTAATTGCTCATTTCTCCATTTTCCTTCTTTTTGGTGGATCTTTGGCCGACTTTTAGTCACTTCTTTGCTCATCTGTTACTCACAAACCTTCCCTCTGATCAAATATTTTGTTATATGTTGGACTCCTTTTTCTGAGGCTTTTCTTTCTCTTCTAAAAATCTGACCTCTGGTAGAGCCTTGCAGAGTTTCTGCTGCTCAGTGTGATACCATGCCAGAAGTCCATCCTTTGGCCTTTCTTATTCCTCCATAAACATTCATTTGTCACAGAATTCAGTTTATCTGCCCATGGATCACCCTCTTTAATGCATCCCTATGTCAAAATGTTTTTGAAAGGGATTCAACAGCTGGCTCCACATTGGAATCTTAATTTTGTTTTGAAAAAAATTAACTTGCAACATTTAAACCAGCTCATCAGGCTGATTTATGTTCTTAACATGGAAAATGGTTTTACTGAGTGTCTGAGTTGCAAGCTGTCATGGCGGGGGTCAACTTTATCTCATTTTTCACAGAGAAAGAGTTTGAGAATTAATCCTTTATTTATGTTTAAAGTGGTATCCAGTTTTATTTTAAGCCAAACTATTCTCCCTGTCTTTTTTCCAGAATCTGAAAATGAGGGAGAAAGGATTCTTCTTACTCTGGATGTCCACAGACTACTCAGATACTATCTTTACAGCACTAAAACATTATAAAGTTTTGATCAGTTATTCATTTCTTATAAAGGTAAGAAAAAAAGCCAATATGTATCAAAGCATAAGGTGACTGATAAACAGATTCAGAGTAGTCGAAAGTAAGGTGGGAAATGAGCAGTTTGGAGTCAGATCAGGATGCAGCACAACTGACCAGATGTTTACAGTGAAACAGATAGCTGAAGCTAGAGATGAGGAAAGAGTCCAACTGGGCATTCCTAGACTTGGGAAAGCATATGACAAGGTCCCAAGAAATCTGATTTGGGCAGTACTGTGGTGGTTCAAAGTCCCAGAAACATTGATAGAATTAGTGCAGGCTATGTACAAGGACCCAATGACTCAAGTACGAACAGTGTTCGGTCCCACAGAAGGATTCCCAGTGGGAGTGGGTGTACATTGCTGCGACAAGTACTACTGTATAGTATAGAAACCTGGACAGTAAAGGCAGAGCACATAAGGAAGCTGGAGGTGATGGAAATGAAATGGCTGAGACAGGTGGTAGGATGCACACTGTAGGACAGACAGCGAAATAAGGACATAAGAGCAGAAGCCAAAGTAGTTCCAGTTGCAAAAAAGATCAAAGAGAACAGATTACTGTGGTTCTGGCACATGTGCAGAAAAGCAGAAGACAGTCTGGCGAACAAGAGTTAGGACAGTCAGGAAGAAGGTAAAAGAGGAAACAAGGGCATCCAGCAAAGACGTGAATGGATTGTGTGAGAGAAGATCTATGACAGACAGGCATGAGTGTCGAAGAAGGCAGGAGTGTAGCATTGAATCAAGAGAGAGATAGTGATAGTTAACACAATATCCTGACCCCATGTAGAAAATGGGAAAAGGGGAGTTGATGTATCAAAGCAGACTATTTCCAAATAGTTGTCCTATGCTTTCTCTTGTTGTTATTCCCACCATAATGTCAATTCCAGACAGGGCCAAAGCACATTCTACTAGAGCATTGGCTTCATCAGTGGCTTTTTGGAAGGGATGGATTCCAGAAGTATTCTAGAGACAGCAACCTGGTCTTGTATATATAACTTTTACAAAGTACTACAAACTAGACTCCATTTCCAGGTTTTAAACAGTCTTTGCTAGGATCATTCTCCAGGGTGCTCCTGGACCCTCATCCTTCTTCCTGCCAAACCTTATAAGCTATGGTATTCTACCCATATAGCTAAGGCTGTTGCAGCAGTGATCAAATGATGACTATAGTGCAGTTGTGTAACTATACTTACCAATATTGTAAATCATTGCTGCAGTAGATGTTCCTGCCCTCCTCCCCCCTTATTTTTGTATGAATTTTGTTTGCAGGGTGAGGACATTGATTGTTATATAGCTAGCATTGACCTCTTTCAGGGCTCTAATCTTCCTCATTCATTTGGCATGAAAGTTCTAAAGAGCTTGGTCCCCAAACTGGTGATTTTCTCCAGCTCTGCTCAAGCTCTCAGTGGACTAGGCATGTAGAAGTTGCCCTTAAGCTTTGGAAGCTGACTGGCTGTTACATCCAGGGTTGCCAGATTTCTAAAGGGCCAGGCAGGGACAAAAAAAAAAAGGTCTTTCACAAAAGTGAAGACCCAAAAAAAAATACATTGAACAGAAGCGGCTCCGCTTTTGCGATTTATGATTGGCTCGTATACCGGCATACGGACCAGTCATAAATCGCAAAGCGGAGGCTGTTTCACTGGGATTTTAACCAGCAGTGCGGGACTCGGGATTGAGCTACTGATTCCGGACAGTCCCACTTAAATACAGATGTCTGGCAACCCTGGTTACATCCTAAGCAGGATGTAACCCATATAGTAAAGGCTACTACAGCAGTGATTGAACATCTACTGTCATGGTAAGTTTACTTGCACAGCTGTATTCTCTTCTTTCATGATGTTTGAACAATTGAGTAGAAAGTTAACCTGGGCTGCCTTTTTGGTTTTAGTTTATTTTTTATTTATTTTTCATTTTTGTCTCGAATTCAAGAGTTTTGTGATATTTGAGAACTCATCAGTACTTATTACCATTTTCTCTTTACATATTTGTCTTATTTGTAGGAATTAGTTTCTGTATTTCCTGTTAAAAAGTCTTTTTCTACCTTTTATATCACTGGGCCTAGGGCAACTGCTTTGTGATAGCCACACATTTACAAAATGTACGTGCAGTCAGACTGTCCTGGTTTCAATATGCAGCCAAGTAATACAGTTATCTGGACAAAGATACTTTACGTTTTCCCTTCATCTGGACAAAAAAAGGCATTTTTTTGCAAGGGTTAAGTCTTCCTGAACCCCCATGTGAGAGGCATTGCCCCCTCAACCCCACAATTATAAATACAAACTGCACAATCACACAATTGTGGAGAAAAGGAAATGGGTAAAAACAAGTGAATCATTGCTGATGCTATCATAGAAGCAGAGGTAACAATGATTTCTTATGACTAACACCAACTGATGAGTTGTAACTCATTTGAGTTGAGATGTAACATCATCCATTGGTTACTGAACAACTGGTAGAACAGCCAGCTATCCCTCCTGTCAATAGGGGCACCTCTTTACTAATCTGTTTGGTGAGGATGATAATACTTTTTTGGTGCTCTGTCTCTGAAGAGTACAGCCAAACTGCATGTCAGAGATTTTATGAGAAACTTAGAGTACACCTGCTGTCATAGGAATTATGTGCCTCTCACTCTAGTGCTGAGTCATGGGTGCTGTCTGACTTTTCCTAAACACCTTTTAAAACATGACTAAAAAACTATCTTCATGACAGGGATCTAGAGTCCGTTGTGTTAAATGTGATAGATTTCAACACATCAAATTTGGTAGAGAGTATGTGTCTGATTATTTTGCAGAATCAGCAAAAAATGTCTGCCATAGTATTTATTGAGCCTACTATCTCAGTGATCTCAATTCAGTTTGAACTGTTAGACTCCAGGGCAAGACACTAAGGTCTCTGTGCTTGCCAGTTCACATGTAGTAGATTATGTGATGCAAGCAAGAGCCATCCTTAAATCTGTAGGCCATTGGTAAGGAGCTTCCCCCTTCACTTCATTGATCAGGGTACATCAGACATCTTTTCCACCTGGAGCTACTTCTTTTCTTCTAGCATATGTATCTCTAGCTTTAATGAGCTCAACACCAACCCCTGTAATTTTTCATCCTGCTCCAGAGATTTTGTATGCCAATACCCGCACTCCTGAGACTTACAGTGGCATCTTTCCATGTGGTTCTGGCTCTAGTTTTGCCGAAATTGGTAATGTGTCAAATTTCTTGCTGTTTTTGGCTCTGATTCGGCTGATGTTAGTTTCATCAGCATCTACATTGGTACCAGGGTATCTAATGCTTAATCATTTTTCTAGACATGCATGATTTTTCTCACTGCTAACTCTTCCGTCATTGATGCCTTCAACACTGGTGGCTGTGTTGGTGCTTGCTACTCATAATCATTCAAACCCATAATGGAACTTTCTCAGCAGCTGGATCAGAGTTCCTCTGTTTTTTTGCAGTCTTTTGCTTTCAGACCATTAACAAAAGGGTCTTTTGCTCTTCTCATTCTGAGTTTCGTGTCAAAAGCTCTACCAAAGTTGCTGGCAAAACAGAACATACTGAGTCTCCCTTAGATTCAGTGGTAGAATCTGGATGAAGGAGAGAGAACTAATTCACCTCCTTCCCTGCTAAATGACCCAAAGTTTGTTGAATATTCTCAACTGATGCAACAGAAGTAGACCTTCATACCTTGTCTGCAAAGAAGACTTAAGAAGACTTGTAGGTTTACTCTGCAGTCTTCTGAGTGGTACCTTCTTTGGCAAATGTCCTGAAAAATGCAAGTAAAGTTGCTGGGGCAAATCTGGTATGGTGGTCTCAGTGTCTGCAAAAGCAGGTAATGTCCTCTGCCCCCTCCTCCCATGTAGTGGTTGATTTGAGCATAAACGCCAAAACTGTATACTGTGGTCTGTACAGTTGCTGTAAAAAAAGGTGAAGATCTTCAGAGGTCTGCTGTCTATCCTTTAGTCAGGAAGTCCCATGCACTGCATATGTTTGGGAAATAAATGTTTATTTCCATGCCATTTCATTGCAGGTATTAAATAATTTCATGAAGATGCTTTATTTCCAGAGGGATTTTGCCAATGAATTCCCCAGACATTGCAAGGAGTTGCTGGATGGACCATTGAATGACAGTTTGCAGACTCGGACTTAAACTTTGTCTAATGCAAGTAACTCATGGTCTATGATCTAACTGTACAGTGCAGAAAAAGGAGTTTCTCAGGCAGCAAGATCTGATGATGCCTTATACCAGGACTGTTGGCACCTAAACAATTTCTCTGAGGACACTGAGGTAACCATTTTTACTCCTCGCTTTTCAAGTCCTGTTACATTTAGCAAAAAGAGATTTATCAGCACCTAAAAATGTTGAAAAACAGGGTAACTCCATTACTGTTGTTGGTGTCAAAGTTTAACCTCCTGAGCACTTTCGTTAGAATGCTGATGAACCAGCAGCATTTTTAGGTCTTGTGAAATGCACAACAGTAACAGGTGACTGCTGGGAAGGAGCATGTCCCAAAGTGTAATACCCGGAACGGTGATAGACTCATAGATAAGAGTTTCCGTCGTTCTCCAAGAGACCCCAAGCAGTCAATAACCGTCCTTAGGCCTAGTTTGACTTTCACACAAGGGTCTCTTTTCCCCTCCATTTGATGACCTAAAAAATGTAACCAAGGATAGATAAGACAGGGAAATCACATCCTAGTTGCTGTCACTGTGATTGCTCTGGTAGCAACAAAAGATTCCCTTCTTGCTCTATTCCAGTCCTTTGGAATGATGGTGAGTATATGTGAAGTCACAGGCAATGTCTTTGCAGGTGCTGACAGCCTTTGGGTGCACTGGGGATACTCTGTCTTGTTAATCATTTCTGCCGCCAGAGAAGATTCATCCACTTCAGTTCACAGTCAAATCCTCCAAAATCAACTAGTTTTGGCTGCTATCTGTTGCTATTATTTGGAACATAATGCGGCAATGATTTACATGGTTTCCAATGCAGGTATATGAGAGATCTACAATGGACACTGAAAGTGCACTAGGACCAACTTGTGGGTACTGTGAAATTCTTAATCAGAATCTATGCAAAGAGCATGCCAGTTTGTGGCTTTACAAGTTCAGTCTGTCTCTGGACAGACCCTTCCAACCCTACAGTGGCAGTCACACATGTATGCTTGTCCTAGGTCTGGGGGTATTTGTATGAACAGGCAATCCATATTGTGTATTTGCAGACAGAGGCCAGTCTGTGCATAAATGGTTTGGAAATGCAAGTAGTTCCTCTCATGTTGCTGGCCTTTCAGGATTTCAGGATTTCAGGACCCCTCTGCAAGGTGCTGTTGCTATCCACACTGGCAAATATGTCTGTACTGTGGTATTTCAGCAGATAGGGGAACCAGGAACCCACACATCCTTGTTTAGTAATGGACCATGTCCACCAGTCATCTTCTGGTAGCCAGTCATAGGAGAAGACAATTTATTAACATGTCAGCTCAGGCAATGTCTTTTGATGCCTTGCAAGTGGCTGCTCAGTCGGTTGCAGTATTGCTGAAGGAGGCCTTGTTGTGGCCTGTTTGTCTCTCCATCAGATGTTGAATGCATCAACTTTTTCCCTTATTCTTCCTTTAGGATGATATTCATAAGACACACACACCCAAGAGCAGTCCCTGGATTTCCTAATGCTTTTTTCACTGTTTCCAGTGATCTGCAAGTTGCTGGAGAAAACCAAACTATGAAAAGTCATTCTTATTGCATCATTTTGGACCTGACAGGTATGGTTGTCCTCCTGTGGACTAACCTTCTGGAGCAGACTGTTCAGCTGATCTGTATTACCCTCCTTACACATCTCTCCAGCAGGCCTCACTAGACCTGCATTTCCAATGAGTGCTTGGTTTATCTAGTTCCACTGGTGGCCAGGGATGAAGGATCATTCTTACCCAGTTTGTGTGGATCAGATTCTTACTTCAAATTGGAGATCAAATAACACGGAAAATGTACAGAAGTAAATGGACTAATTTTTTGTTTTACACCATGTTCAGGGGCATGGATCTTTTTATTGTTACAGATGTTCTTCGTGTTTCACTGTTGCAGTCATTACATTTGGGTAATCTGCTGGCAGGTTGCCCTCAGTCAGCCTGAATATCAAAGTCTTGGGTCCTGCGTCAGTTGCTGTCTCTTCTTCCATGACGTCAGGTCATCAGGGGTATAAAACAGGCAGCTGATGCCATTTTCTTCAGTCTTACTTGCTGCGCGGTGCCTAAAGCAGAAGCAGTTTGCAAGTGCCGATCGTCCGATTCCTGAAATTTTCGCATTCAAGTTTCAGAACCGAAGTCTTCAATTAAAGCTAAGTACCCCATTGGGAAAACCTTTTCTTGCTCCATACCAATGTCAGTAAAAGTTAATAATTGCATTACTTGTGGGAAGCAAATACCTCATAAGGATTTCCATTTGTACTGTATTCCTTGCCTAGGCCCAGATCATAATGTGCCTTGCTGTCGGTTTTGTGCTAGATTCAACCAACGCACTATTAAGCGTCGGTATATCTTTATTTCAAAATATTTTGGAAACAGATTTAACTACCCTGAAATGACGTCGGATAGCAATCCGATGACTGGAGTTCACAAAAAAACGCAAAGAAAAGGACAGAGACAGACCGTCGAAGTCCAAAACTGACAACGAAGCTTCTCCTAAGCCAGTCGCCAGTTTGCCGGTACTCAGTGAGGCGCTTTCGCAGCCCCTGATACCCGCTACTTTCGAGTCGCAGGCCTCTACTGAGACCCATGTGGAGTCCAGCATGCCATGAGATTCTCAAAATATTGTACCCGTGGATGTCTCTCCCCCGGATGGGTCCAGAGCCACTGAGCAGGCACCGACTTCTGAGGGTGTTTTCAGGCCTCAGCATTTCCATATAAAACTGATGCCAGCTTCAAAAACAAAGACAAAAGCAACTCCTAAGGCTAAAAAACCCACGCATGAGCCACGTGCTCAGGCCTCTATGCCCAAGAAACAGATGATCAAAATGGCTGAAGACTTAATTACCTTGATCAGGGGTTCCCAACCCCCCCCCCCCGATAAGAGGCCTAGGCAAGACACTGATTATGAATCTTCAGATCAGGTTTCTATTTCTTCTGATTCCTCTTCTGATCAGGAATTTTCTATACCACCCTATGAGGATTCAGATGCAGAGGAATCCATCCCATCTGCATCTCCTCCTGAAGATTATTCTTTTGGTGAAACCTTGCAAACGTTGAGGGAACATTTTCATTGGGAGAGTCAAGATTTCTCAGAATCAAAAAAGAGGTTTAGGGATTTCCTTCTTCTCCCTCAGCATAGGCCTTTGGCCATACCATGTTTTAGACATTGTTGTTGATGTGTTTTCGGAATCAAGCATGGCTCCAGATTCTCTACCACTGGCTCCTAGCAAGCCAGACAGATATTACAGGGTTCCTGACTCCCACAAATTTTTATTCAAAAATCCTGCTGCTGACCCTGAAACTATCTCACAGGGTCCCAAAGGTGTAAAGGCCTCAACAGCTAAGAATCCTAGACCCTCTGATAGAGATTCCAGGGTGCTGGATAGATGGGGAAAGAAGGTTTATACGTCTGCACTTTGGCAATTAGGGCCTTAAACTGCCAATTTCATATGATTAAATATCAACAGCATGTTATGAGATTATTGAAACGGAAAATGATGTTGATTTCTGAATGTGTGGAAAATAAAGAATTACAGGAATTATTGCATGCAGCAGAACAGGTTGGAAAGCATACTTTGCAATTTGGTTTTGATTCCTTGGAAGCCTACTGCAGGGCTGCAGTTACTGGATCTGTGATTAGAAGGCATGCCTGCCTCAAAGAGCAAAATCTGCCTGATCATGTTCAAGCTAAATTGTTGGATGCACCTTTACAGCATGATACTCTGTTTGGTAATAGGGCAGAAGAGGTTTTAAAGAAAATGGAAGACAAAGCTAAGTCTATGCAAACTGTAAAAGACTTCTTACAAGTGCAGCCACCAAGATTCAGTAGACACTGGCCTACAAAAAATTGGTCCTTTCCTGTGTCCAACAGAGCCTCACGGGGCAAATCCAGGCACTCAAAAGGCTCTAGATACCAATCACAGGGTTCCTACAGGTCAAAACAATGGGGTGCCTCTACCTCCATATCTGAAGGAAACAAAGCACAACCCTACAGTAAGCAGTCTCAATGACTTCCATCTGCCATCACCAAGCACTTATCTTTTGGCAGCCCCCTTAGGGAGAAAACTAGCACTTCATGCTCAAAATTGGCAGTTAATAACCCAGGACAAGTGGGTATTAAACATAGTATCCCAGGGATACAGATTTCATTTCCATACCAGATCTGCCACAAAATCAATGGGCAGAAGCACAGGAACAAGTTACGTCCCTCATGGATATGGGGGCTATTCAGCAAGTACCAGAACTAGAAAAAGGACAAAGGTTTTACTCGACTGTTCTTGGTACCCAGAAAAGACAATGCCTGGCGCCCAATACTGGATTTATTGATTTTGAACACATTCTTGGATATCCCAAAATTCAAAATACTGACTTTGCAACAGCTTCTGCCCATGCTGGGACAGAACGCTTGGCTAGTGACTCTAGACTTAAAGGAGGCATACCTGCATATCCCAATAAGGGAATCATGCAGAAGATACCTCCGCTTCAATGCTGGTTTTATGCATTACCAATTCTCTGCACTGCCCTTTGGCTTATCTACTGCGCCCAGGGTCTTTACAAAGTGCCTGGCACCAGTAATTACATTTTGCAGACAAAGAAGCATACAAATTTATCCATACTTGGACGACTGTCTCATTCAAGCAGAAAACAAGGACATTCTTCTTCAACATCTGGCGTTTGCAAAAAGGCTTCTAACATGCCTAGGGTACACAATAAACGAAAAGAAATCTCAACTGGTACCCTCTCAAAAGATTACATTCCTGGGTGCAAGCTTGGATACAACTGCCCAGATGGCTTACCTTATGCCAGACAAACAAAGGCAACTGACTATTTACTTCAAACAGATGGCAACAAAAACCCAGTTATCTGCAAGACAAATTCTGCAGGCTTTGGGGTTCATGGCATCCTGCATTCTACTAATTCCATATGCAAGACTGCATATGAGGAAACTACAATGGTACCTAAAAAGTTTAAGGAGTCAACATTGTCTCAGCCTGGAAACAATGATTCCTCTCATTCCCTGCCTACAACAGTAGTTTCTTTGGTGGGCAGAGACATGTCACCAGAACATGGGACGGTCTTTCACTCCACCCCCTGACAACCAAACCCTAACTACAGACATATCAGACTATGCTTGGGGGGCCCACCTGGCGGGGAGATGCATTCAGGGCATATGGAGCCCAAAACAAATGCATCCGCATATCAACCAGAAAGAGATGTTAGCTGTTCAGAATGCCCTGACAGCCTTCAAGGACTTACTTCATCCAGGACAACTACTGATAAAGACAGACAACACCACGATTATGTGGTACATAAACAAGCAGGGGGGCACACATTCCTACCCCCTTTGCAGACTAGCCATGGCATTGTGGGACACAGCCTTGACTTACCAAGTACATCTTCAAGCTCAATTTCTGCCAGGAAAACACAGTACTCTGGCAGACGACCTAAGCAGAAATCTTATGGACCCTCACGAGTGGAAACTGGATCCTCAAGTCTTCAGCATGATAACAGAGAAATGGGGGAGCCCAGACATAGATCTATTTGCCTCTCCCCAGAACTATCAACTGGACAAATTCTGCACAAGGACTTATAACAGACAAGCATGGAAAGTGGATGCCCTATCCTTCAGTTGGAAAAACCTATCATTGTACGCCTTTCCTCCTCTGCCTCTTCTTCCCAAGGTCCTACTAAAGGTCAGACAGGAAAAAAACAAAAATTATCCTAATTGCCCTGGACTGGCCTCGCCAGCACTGGTACCCAATTCTAAGGAATATGTCCCAACTCCCTCCTTGGCACCTGCCTCAAATACCTCATCTACTGTCTCAGCAGAACAATCAAATTCTGCACAATCAGCTCCAAACTCTGAACCTGGCAGCATGGCTGATCATGTAATTATTCAAACAACACCTCTCAGTAAATATGTGATGGATGTCATTTTGGAAGCCAGAAGGCCTAGTACTAGAAAATCTTATGCTGATAAATGGAAGAGATTCTGTACTTGGAACCAAGCACAAGGGACTGACATTGCAAAGCCAAATATTCCTCAGATTTTGCAATACTTGACTGAGATGCTTGACAAGGGCCTATCTTTTTCATCAATAAAAATCCGTGCTTCTGCCATCTTGGCTCATTACAACACAGAGTCTCCCATCTTCTCTCATCTTCTGCTAAAACAGTATCTTAGAGGGGTCAAAAATTTAAGGCCTCCCAGAAGATCACCAACTCCTGCATGGGACCTCAATTTTGTGCTGGAAAAGCTCACTCTACCTACATTTGAACCAGCAGCTACTGCAGATATAAAGTTGTTATCTTGGAAAACAGCTTTCCTTCTGGCAATCACTTCAGCAAGAAGGGTTTCAGAACTACATGCCCTCATGGCTGTGGAGCCTTTTATTATATTCTACCCAGACAGGGTGTCCCTCAGGATAAATCCTTCCTTTATGCCTAAGGTGGTATCCAGTGTGGCTCTTAACCAAACCATTCACCTGCCAACTTTTTACCCAAATCCGCAGAACAAGGGGGAGCGGATTTTGCATTCCTTGGGCGTACACAGACAACTAAGATTCTACTTAAACAGGACCAAATCTCTAAGAAAGTCTGAGCAGCTACTGGTGGCATTTGCTGCAGGATCAGAGGGAAAGGCTATTTCAAAGCAGACTATTTCAAAGTGGATAAGCCACTGCATTCGTTTCTGCTATTTGCATCATGGTAAACGGGTGCCCAAGGGAATCAGGTCACATTCCACCAGGGCTGCATCTACCTCAGCAGCTTTCCTCAGAGGACTACCAACCAAAGACATTCTAGAAGCTGCTACTTGGAACTCTGTTCATACTTTTACAAAGCATTATCATTTGCCTCTCTTCTCTTAGTCCAGGGCAGGCTTTGCCACTGCAGTTCTGCAGGGCCTTATAGCTGCTCCTAATGCTATTTAGTTCCAGCCTCCCATCCATAGCTTTGGGATTCTACCCAAATGTAATGACTGTAACAGTGAAACACGAAGAACATAGTACAGTTGTGTACACTTACCATAAATGTAGATGTTCAAGTGTATTCACTGTTGCAGTCTGGGTTACCCACCTGCCATCCTCCTTTATTCTGGAGCTTCTCTTTCCTTCACTATATTCTACAGCCTTTGTGGTGTATTTGCTTTTAGATGAAGGTAAAGTTTATGTGGTTACAATTTCATGTATATATAGTTATATATATATTTATATATATGATTTTTGCTCCCCATTTGGGAGGCACCTGACATCTGGGGCAAGAAAAACTAAAGAAAATCACGTCGGCTGCCTGTTTTATACCCCTGATGACCTGACGTCATGGAAGAAGAGACAGCAACTGACGCATGACCCACGACTTTGATATTCAGGCCGACTGAGTGCAACCTGCCAGCAGATTACCCAAATGTAATGACTGCAACAGTGAATACACTCGAACATCTACATTTATGGTAAGTGTACACAACTGTACTTTCCTTCTATTATGAAACATTTATTTCAAATCTTTGACTCAGCATTAAGTTTTTCTTCAGCTAATGTTCATTTAGATGCTATATTTAATTGCATTGAAGCTTCCATTCATCTTAATTGGCCTCTCTGAAATTTTGCAAACCCTTCCTGAATGGCACTTTTTTCTTACACCCTCGCCTTGGGAATCCAGATCCACCTAGGAATATCTATGTTATGTAGGGGAAACTAAATCTTCTGTCCTTTGGACCAACAGGCTTTGGAGAACTTGATTGTGTGTTTTGGAAGAGACTGTTTCTTGTTAGTAAAACTTCTGCCAGACTGATTTCAGCTTTACAAGCGTTTATGATTCTCCTTATCATGCTTTTTAGAAAGGCCGACTGCCAATGAAAACTATTCTCTTTCATGCCCAAGATAGCCAAAACAAACCAGTCTTTCGATTTGCATGTTTTCCCTAAATTATGATAATAAAGGGGAATATTGTTTGTGTTGCTTGGATATGCACAGGCATCTTAGATTTAATATGGACATAACAAAATCCTTTAGAAAAGACTGATTTTTGTGACATTCTCCAAAAAGGAAGTCAGGCTTCGTGGTGTCTAAATAACATTGTCATACGATGTTATTAAATGTACAATAATGCCTTGCCATCTGAGGCAGGAACTCATGCTGTAAGAAAGCTTTTGGTACCTGTCGAGTTTCTTAAGAAATGCATTCTTGGCTATTTTCTGTACAGCTACTTCATATGCATCACTCACTTTTCCAAGTTGAACGTGATCACCCAATAAAAATCATCCTTCTGAGATACTATAATCAGAAGTATTTTTCTGTGAGAAGCCACACAGGAGGATACGTCTGGTATTCCATGTTGAAGATAATGAGAATGTAACTTCCAGTGTTAGGTGCAACAGTCAGGGACTTATTACAGTGATGCATCTGGATATGTAACTTCCAGTGTTAGGTGCAACAGTTAGGGACTTTTTACAGTGATGCAGCTGGATATGTAACTTCCAGTGTTAGGTGCAACAGTCAGGGACTTATTACAGTGATGCAGCTGGATATGTAACTTCCAGTGTTAGGTGCAACAGTTAGGGACTTATTACAGAGATGCATCTGGATATGTAACATCCAGTGTTAGGTGCAACAGTCAGGGACTTATTACAGTGATGCATCCAGTTATGTAACTTCCAGTGTTAGGTGCAACAGTCAGGGACTTATTACAGTGATGCATCTGGATATGTAACTTCCAGTGTTAGGTGCAACAGTCAGGGACTTATTACAGTGATGCATCTGGATGTGTAACTTCCAGTGTTAGGGGCAACAGTCAGGGACTTATTTCAGTGATGCATCTGGATGTGTAACTTCCAGTGTTAGGTGCAACAGTCAGGGACTTATTACAGTGATGCATCTGGATGTGTAACTTCCAGTGTTAGGTGCAACAGTCAGGGACTTATTACAGTGATGCATCTGGATGTGTAACTTCCAGTGTTAGGTGCAACAGTCAGGGACTTATTACAGTGATGCATCTGGATGTGTAACTTCCAGTGTTAGGTGCAACAGTCAGGGACTTATTACAGTGATGCATCTGGATGTGTAACTTCCAGTGTTAGGTGCAACAGTCAGGGACTTATTACAGTGATGCATCTGGATATGTAACTTCCAGTGTTAGGTGCAACAGTCAGGGAATTATTACAGTGATGCATCTGGAAATTCACCCCAGGGATCACGTCAGTCGCCCTGCTAGACAGGGGTCCAGGAAAGTAAATAATGTGGGAAGAAATAGCCAGGGAATTGTTATGGCTAGGCTTGTATAGGCCCTAGGGCCGATAGCCTAGTACCAACCTATGAACCTATGAACTTCCAGTGTTAGGTGCAACAGTCAGGGACTTATTACAGTGGTGCATCTGGATATGTAACTTCCAGTGTTAGGTGCAACAGTTAGGGACTTATTACAGTGATGCATCTGGATATGTAACTTCCAGTGTTAGGTGCAACAGTTAGGGACTTATTACAGTGATGCATCTGGATATGTAACTTCCAGTGTTAGGTGCAACAGTTAGGGACTTATTACAGTGATGCATCTGGATATGTAACTTCCAGTGTTAGGTGCAACAGTCAGGGACTTATTACAGTGATGCATCTGGATATGTAACTTCCAGTGTTAGGTGCAACAGTCAGGGACTTATTACAGTGATGCATCTGGATATGTAACTTCCAGTGTTAGGTGCAACAGTCAGGGACTTATTACAGTGATGCATCTGGATATGTAACTTCCAGTGTTAGGTGCAACAGTCAGGGACTTATTACAGTGATGCATCTGGATATGTAACTTCCAGTGTTAGGTGCAACAGTCAGGGACTTATTACAGTGATGCATCTGGATGTGTAACTTCCAGTGTTAGGTGCAACAGTCAGGGACTTATTACAGTGATGCATCTGGATATGTAACTTCCAGTGTTAGGTGCAACAGTCAGGGACTTATTACAGTGATGCATCTGGATATGTAACTTCCAGTGTTAGGTGCAACAGTCAGGGACTTATTACAGTGATGCATCTGGATATGTAACTTCCAGTGTTAGGTGCAACAGTCAGGGACTTATTACAGTGATGCATCTGGATATGTAACTTCCAGTGTTAGGTGCAACAGTCAGGGACTTATTACAGTGATGCATCTGGATATGTAACTTCCAGTGTTAGGTGCAACAGTCAGGGACTTATTACAGTGATGCATCTGGATATGTAACTTCCAGTGTTAGGTGCAACAGTCAGGGACTTATTACAGTGATGCATCTGGATATGTAACTTCCAGTGTTAGGTGCAACAGTCAGGGACTTATTACAGTGATGCATCTGGATATGTAACTTCCAGTGTTAGGTGCAACAGTCAGGGACTTATTACAGTGATGCATCTGGATATGTAACTTCCAGTGTTAGGTGCAACAGTCAGGGACTTATTACAGTGATGCATCTGGATATGTAACTTCCAGTGTTAGGTGCAACAGTCAGGGACTTATTACAGTGATGCATCTGGATATGTAACTTCCAGTGTTAGGTGCAACAGTCAGGGACTTATTACAGTGATGCATCTGGATATGTAACTTCCAGTGTTAGGTGCAACAGTCAGGGACTTATTACAGTGATGCATCTGGATATGTAACTTCCAGTGTTAGGTGCAACAGTCAGGGACTTATTACAGTGATGCATCTGGATATGTAACTTCCAGTGTTAGGTGCAACAGTCAGGGACTTATTACAGTGATGCATCTGGATATGTAACTTCCAGTGTTAGGTGCAACAGTCAGGGACTTATTACAGTGATGCATCTGGATAAGTAAATAATGTGGGAAGAAATAGCCACGGAATTGTTATGGCTAGGCTTGTATAGGCCCTAGGGCTGATAGCCTAGTACCAACCTATGAACCTATGAAACTATGAACTTCCAGTGTTAGGTGCAACAGTCAGGGACTTATTACAGTGATGCATCTGGATATGTAACTTCCAGTGTTAGGTGCAACAGTCAGGGACTTATTACAGTGATGCATCTGGATATGTAACTTCCAGTGTTAGGTGCAACAGTCAGGGACTTATTACAGTGATGCATCTGGATATGTAACTTCCAGTGTTAGGTGCAACAGTCAGGGACTTATTACAGTGATGCATCTGGATATGTAACTTCCAGTGTTAGGTGCAACAGTCAGGGACTTATTACAGTGATGCATCTGGATATGTAACTTCCAGTGTTAGGTGCAACAGTCAGGGACTTATTACAGTGATGCATCTGGATATGTAACTTCCAGTGTTAGGTGCAACAGTCAGGGACTTATTACAGTGATGCATCTGGATATGTAACTTCCAGTGTTAGGTGCAACAGTCAGGGACTTATTACAGTGATGCATCTGGATATGTAACTTCCAGTGTTAGGTGCAACAGTCAGGGACTTATTACAGTGATGCATCTGGATATGTAACTTCCAGTGTTAGGTGCAACAGTCAGGGACTTATTACAGTGATGCATCTGGATATGTAACTTCCAGTGTTAGGTGCAACAGTCAGGGACTTATTACAGTGATGCATCTGGATATGTAACTTCCAGTGTTAGGTGCAACAGTCAGGGACTTATTACAGTGATGCATCTGGATATGTAACTTCCAGTGTTAGGTGCAACAGTCAGGGACTTATTACAGTGATGCATCTGGATATGTAACTTCCAGTGTTAGGTGCAACAGTCAGGGACTTATTACAGTGATGCATCTGGATATGTAACTTCCAGTGTTAGGTGCAACAGTCAGGGACTTATTACAGTGATGCATCTGGATATGTAACTTCCAGTGTTAGGTGCAACAGTCAGGACTTATTACAGTGATGCATCTGGATATGTAACTTCCAGTGTTAGGTGCAACAGTCAGGGACTTATTACAGTGATGCATCTGGATATGTAACTTCCAGTGTTAGGTGCAACAGTCAGGGACTTATTACAGTGATGCATCTGGATATGTAACTTCCAGTGTTAGGTGCAACAGTCAGGGACTTATTACAGTGATGCATCTGGATATGTAACTTCCAGTGTTAGGTGCAACAGTCAGGGACTTATTACAGTGATGCATCTGGATATGTAACTTCCAGTGTTAGGTGCAACAGTCAGGGACTTATTACAGTGATGCATCTGGATATGTAACTTCCAGTGTTAGGTGCAACAGTCAGGGACTTATTACAGTGATGCATCTGGATATGTAACTTCCAGTGTTAGGTGCAACAGTCAGGGACTTATTACAGTGATGCATCTGGATATGTAACTTCCAGTGTTAGGTGCAACAGTCAGGGACTTATTACAGTGATGCATCTGGATATGTAACTTCCAGTGTTAGGTGCAACAGTCAGGGACTTATTACAGTGATGCATCTGGATATGTAACTTCCAGTGTTAGGTGCAACAGTCAGGGACTTATTACAGTGATGCATCTGGATATGTAACTTCCAGTGTTAGGTGCAACAGTCAGGGACTTATTACAGTGATGCATCTGGATATGTAACTTCCAGTGTTAGGTGCAACAGTCAGGGACTTATTACAGTGATGCATCTGGATATGTAACTTCCAGTGTTAGGTGCAACAGTCAGGGACTTATTACAGTGATGCATCTGGATATGTAACTTCCAGTGTTAGGTGCAACAGTCAGGGACTTATTACAGTGATGCATCTGGATATGTAACTTCCAGTGTTAGGTGCAACAGTCAGGGACTTATTACAGTGATGCATCTGGATATGTAACTTCCAGTGTTAGGTGCAACAGTCAGGGACTTATTACAGTGATGCATCTGGATATGTAACTTCCAGTGTTAGGTGCAACAGTCAGGGACTTATTACAGTGATGCATCTGGATATGTAACTTCCAGTGTTAGGTGCAACAGTCAGGGACTTATTACAGTGATGCATCTGGATATGTAACTTCCAGTGTTAGGTGCAACAGTCAGGGACTTATTACAGTGATGCATCTGGATATGTAACTTCCAGTGTTAGGTGCAACAGTCAGGGACTTATTACAGTGATGCATCTGGATATGTAACTTCCAGTGTTAGGTGCAACAGTCAGGGACTTATTACAGTGATGCATCTGGATATGTAACTTCCAGTGTTAGGTGCAACAGTCAGGGACTTATTACAGTGATGCATCTGGATATGTAACTTCCAGTGTTAGGTGCAACAGTCAGGGACTTATTACAGTGATGCATCTGGATATGTAACTTCCAGTGTTAGGTGCAACAGTCAGGGACTTATTACAGTGATGCATCTGGATATGTAACTTCCAGTGTTAGGTGCAACAGTCAGGGACTTATTACAGTGATGCATCTGGATATGTAACTTCCAGTGTTAGGTGCAACAGTCAGGGACTTATTACAGTGATGCATCTGGATATGTAACTTCCAGTGTTAGGTGCAACAGTCAGGGACTTATTACAGTGATGCATCTGGATATGTAACTTCCAGTGTTAGGTGCAACAGTCAGGGACTTATTACAGTGATGCATCTGGATATGTAACTTCCAGTGTTAGGTGCAACAGTCAGGGACTTATTACAGTGATGCATCTGGATATGTAACTTCCAGTGTTAGGTGCAACAGTCAGGGACTTATTACAGTGATGCATCTGGATATGTAACTTCCAGTGTTAGGTGCAACAGTCAGGGACTTATTACAGTGATGCATCTGGATATGTAACTTCCAGTGTTAGGTGCAACAGTCAGGGACTTATTACAGTGATGCATCTGGATATGTAACTTCCAGTGTTAGGTGCAACAGTCAGGGACTTATTACAGTGATGCATCTGGATATGTAACTTCCAGTGTTAGGTGCAACAGTCAGGGACTTATTACAGTGATGCATCTGGATATGTAACTTCCAGTGTTAGGTGCAACAGTCAGGGACTTATTACAGTGATGCATCTGGATATGTAACTTCCAGTGTTAGGTGCAACAGTCAGGGACTTATTACAGTGATGCATCTGGATATGTAACTTCCAGTGTTAGGTGCAACAGTCAGGGACTTATTACAGTGATGCATCTGGATATGTAACTTCCAGTGTTAGGTGCAACAGTCAGGGACTTATTACAGTGATGCATCTGGATATGTAACTTCCAGTGTTAGGTGCAACAGTCAGGGACTTATTACAGTGATGCATCTGGATATGTAACTTCCAGTGTTAGGTGCAACAGTCAGGGACTTATTACAGTGATGCATCTGGATATGTAACTTCCAGTGTTAGGTGCAACAGTCAGGGACTTATTACAGTGATGCATCTGGATATGTAACTTCCAGTGTTAGGTGCAACAGTCAGGGACTTATTACAGTGATGCATCTGGATATGTAACTTCCAGTGTTAGGTGCAACAGTCAGGGACTTATTACAGTGATGCATCTGGATATGTAACTTCCAGTGTTAGGTGCAACAGTCAGGGACTTATTACAGTGATGCATCTGGATATGTAACTTCCAGTGTTAGGTGCAACAGTCAGGGACTTATTACAGTGATGCATCTGGATATGTAACTTCCAGTGTTAGGTGCAACAGTCAGGGACTTATTACAGTGATGCATCTGGATATGTAACTTCCAGTGTTAGGTGCAACAGTCAGGGACTTATTACAGTGATGCATCTGGATATGTAACTTCCAGTGTTAGGTGCAACAGTCAGGGACTTATTACAGTGATGCATCTGGATATGTAACTTCCAGTGTTAGGTGCAACAGTCAGGGACTTATTACAGTGATGCATCTGGATATGTAACTTCCAGTGTTAGGTGCAACAGTCAGGGACTTATTACAGTGATGCATCTGGATATGTAACTTCCAGTGTTAGGTGCAACAGTCAGGGACTTATTACAGTGATGCATCTGGATATGTAACTTCCAGTGTTAGGTGCAACAGTCAGGGACTTATTACAGTGATGCATCTGGATATGTAACTTCCAGTGTTAGGTGCAACAGTCAGGGACTTATTACAGTGATGCATCTGGATATGTAACTTCCAGTGTTAGGTGCAACAGTCAGGGACTTATTACAGTGATGCATCTGGATATGTAACTTCCAGTGTTAGGTGCAACAGTCAGGGACTTATTACAGTGATGCATCTGGATATGTAACTTCCAGTGTTAGGTGCAACAGTCAGGGACTTATTACAGTGATGCATCTGGATATGTAACTTCCAGTGTTAGGTGCAACAGTCAGGGACTTATTACAGTGATGCATCTGGATATGTAACTTCCAGTGTTAGGTGCAACAGTCAGGGACTTATTACAGTGATGCATCTGGATATGTAACTTCCAGTGTTAGGTGCAACAGTCAGGGACTTATTACAGTGATGCATCTGGATATGTAACTTCCAGTGTTAGGTGCAACAGTCAGGGACTTATTACAGTGATGCATCTGGATATGTAACTTCCAGTGTTAGGTGCAACAGTCAGGGACTTATTACAGTGATGCATCTGGATATGTAACTTCCAGTGTTAGGTGCAACAGTCAGGGACTTATTACAGTGATGCATCTGGATATGTAACTTCCAGTGTTAGGTGCAACAGTCAGGGACTTATTACAGTGATGCATCTGGATATGTAACTTCCAGTGTTAGGTGCAACAGTCAGGGACTTATTACAGTGATGCATCTGGATATGTAACTTCCAGTGTTAGGTGCAACAGTCAGGGACTTATTACAGTGATGCATCTGGATATGTAACTTCCAGTGTTAGGTGCAACAGTCAGGGACTTATTACAGTGATGCATCTGGATATGTAACTTCCAGTGTTAGGTGCAACAGTCAGGGACTTATTACAGTGATGCATCTGGATATGTAACTTCCAGTGTTAGGTGCAACAGTCAGGGACTTATTACAGTGATGCATCTGGATATGTAACTTCCAGTGTTAGGTGCAACAGTCAGGGACTTATTACAGTGATGCATCTGGATATGTAACTTCCAGTGTTAGGTGCAACAGTCAGGGACTTATTACAGTGATGCATCTGGATATGTAACTTCCAGTGTTAGGTGCAACAGTCAGGGACTTATTACAGTGATGCATCTGGATATGTAACTTCCAGTGTTAGGTGCAACAGTCAGGGACTTATTACAGTGATGCATCTGGATATGTAACTTCCAGTGTTAGGTGCAACAGTCAGGGACTTATTACAGTGATGCATCTGGATATGTAACTTCCAGTGTTAGGTGCAACAGTCAGGGACTTATTACAGTGATGCATCTGGATATGTAACTTCCAGTGTTAGGTGCAACAGTCAGGGACTTATTACAGTGATGCATCTGGATATGTAACTTCCAGTGTTAGGTGCAACAGTCAGGACTTATTACAGTGATGCATCTGGATATGTAACTTCCAGTGTTAGGTGCAACAGTCAGGGACTTATTACAGTGATGCATCTGGATATGTAACTTCCAGTGTTAGGTGCAACAGTCAGGGACTTATTACAGTGATGCATCTGGATATGTAACTTCCAGTGTTAGGTGCAACAGTCAGGGACTTATTACAGTGATGCATCTGGATATGTAACTTCCAGTGTTAGGTGCAACAGTCAGGGACTTATTACAGTGATGCATCTGGATATGTAACTTCCAGTGTTAGGTGCAACAGTCAGGGACTTATTACAGTGATGCATCTGGATATGTAACTTCCAGTGTTAGGTGCAACAGTCAGGGACTTATTACAGTGATGCATCTGGATATGTAACTTCCAGTGTTAGGTGCAACAGTCAGGGACTTATTACAGTGATGCATCTGGATATGTAACTTCCAGTGTTAGGTGCAACAGTCAGGGACTTATTACAGTGATGCATCTGGATATGTAACTTCCAGTGTTAGGTGCAACAGTCAGGGACTTATTACAGTGATGCATCTGGATATGTAACTTCCAGTGTTAGGTGCAACAGTCAGGGACTTATTACAGTGATGCATCTGGATATGTAACTTCCAGTGTTAGGTGCAACAGTCAGGGACTTATTACAGTGATGCATCTGGATATGTAACTTCCAGTGTTAGGTGCAACAGTCAGGGACTTATTACAGTGATGCATCTGGATATGTAACTTCCAGTGTTAGGTGCAACAGTCAGGGACTTATTACAGTGATGCATCTGGATATGTAACTTCCAGTGTTAGGTGCAACAGTCAGGGACTTATTACAGTGATGCATCTGGATATGTAACTTCCAGTGTTAGGTGCAACAGTCAGGGACTTATTACAGTGATGCATCTGGATATGTAACTTCCAGTGTTAGGTGCAACAGTCAGGGACTTATTACAGTGATGCATCTGGATATGTAACTTCCAGTGTTAGGTGCAACAGTCAGGGACTTATTACAGTGATGCATCTGGATATGTAACTTCCAGTGTTAGGTGCAACAGTCAGGGACTTATTACAGTGATGCATCTGGATATGTAACTTCCAGTGTTAGGTGCAACAGTCAGGGACTTATTACAGTGATGCATCTGGATATGTAACTTCCAGTGTTAGGTGCAACAGTCAGGGACTTATTACAGTGATGCATCTGGATATGTAACTTCCAGTGTTAGGTGCAACAGTCAGGGACTTATTACAGTGATGCATCTGGATATGTAACTTCCAGTGTTAGGTGCAACAGTCAGGGACTTATTACAGTGATGCATCTGGATATGTAACTTCCAGTGTTAGGTGCAACAGTCAGGGACTTATTACAGTGATGCATCTGGATATGTAACTTCCAGTGTTAGGTGCAACAGTCAGGGACTTATTACAGTGATGCATCTGGATATGTAACTTCCAGTGTTAGGTGCAACAGTCAGGGACTTATTACAGTGATGCATCTGGATATGTAACTTCCAGTGTTAGGTGCAACAGTCAGGGACTTATTACAGTGATGCATCTGGATATGTAACTTCCAGTGTTAGGTGCAACAGTCAGGGACTTATTACAGTGATGCATCTGGATATGTAACTTCCAGTGTTAGGTGCAACAGTCAGGGACTTATTACAGTGATGCATCTGGATATGTAACTTCCAGTGTTAGGTGCAACAGTCAGGGACTTATTACAGTGATGCATCTGGATATGTAACTTCCAGTGTTAGGTGCAACAGTCAGGGACTTATTACAGTGATGCATCTGGATATGTAACTTCCAGTGTTAGGTGCAACAGTCAGGGACTTATTACAGTGATGCATCTGGATATGTAACTTCCAGTGTTAGGTGCAACAGTCAGGGACTTATTACAGTGATGCATCTGGATATGTAACTTCCAGTGTTAGGTGCAACAGTCAGGGACTTATTACAGTGATGCATCTGGATATGTAACTTCCAGTGTTAGGTGCAACAGTCAGGGACTTATTACAGTGATGCATCTGGATATGTAACTTCCAGTGTTAGGTGCAACAGTCAGGGACTTATTACAGTGATGCATCTGGATATGTAACTTCCAGTGTTAGGTGCAACAGTCAGGGACTTATTACAGTGATGCATCTGGATATGTAACTTCCAGTGTTAGGTGCAACAGTCAGGGACTTATTACAGTGATGCATCTGGATATGTAACTTCCAGTGTTAGGTGCAACAGTCAGGGACTTATTACAGTGATGCATCTGGATATGTAACTTCCAGTGTTAGGTGCAACAGTCAGGGACTTATTACAGTGATGCATCTGGATATGTAACTTCCAGTGTTAGGTGCAACAGTCAGGGACTTATTACAGTGATGCATCTGGATATGTAACTTCCAGTGTTAGGTGCAACAGTCAGGGACTTATTACAGTGATGCATCTGGATATGTAACTTCCAGTGTTAGGTGCAACAGTCAGGGACTTATTACAGTGATGCATCTGGATATGTAACTTCCAGTGTTAGGTGCAACAGTCAGGGACTTATTACAGTGATGCATCTGGATATGTAACTTCCAGTGTTAGGTGCAACAGTCAGGGACTTATTACAGTGATGCATCTGGATATGTAACTTCCAGTGTTAGGTGCAACAGTCAGGGACTTATTACAGTGATGCATCTGGATATGTAACTTCCAGTGTTAGGTGCAACAGTCAGGGACTTATTACAGTGATGCATCTGGATATGTAACTTCCAGTGTTAGGTGCAACAGTCAGGGACTTATTACAGTGATGCATCTGGATATGTAACTTCCAGTGTTAGGTGCAACAGTCAGGGACTTATTACAGTGATGCATCTGGATATGTAACTTCCAGTGTTAGGTGCAACAGTCAGGGACTTATTACAGTGATGCATCTGGATATGTAACTTCCAGTGTTAGGTGCAACAGTCAGGAAAGTAAATAATGTGGGAAGAAACAGCCAGGGACTTGTTACAGTGATGCATCTGGATATGTAACTTCCAGTGTTAGGTGCAACAGTCAGGGACTTATTACAGTGATGCATCTGGATATGTAACTTCCAGTGTTAGGTGCAACAGTCAGGGACTTATTACAGTGATGCATCTGGATATGTAACTTCCAGTGTTAGGTGCAACAGTCAGGGACTTATTACAGTGATGCATCTGGATATGTAACTTCCAGTGTTAGGTGCAACAGTCAGGGACTTATTACAGTGATGCATCTGGATATGTAACTTCCAGTGTTAGGTGCAACAGTCAGGGACTTATTACAGTGATGCATCTGGATATGTAACTTCCAGTGTTAGGTGCAACAGTCAGGGACTTATTACAGTGATGCATCTGGATATGTAACTTCCAGTGTTAGGTGCAACAGTCAGGGACTTATTACAGTGATGCATCTGGATATGTAACTTCCAGTGTTAGGTGCAACAGTCAGGGACTTATTACAGTGATGCATCTGGATATGTAACTTCCAGTGTTAGGTGCAACAGTCAGGGACTTATTACAGTGATGCATCTGGATATGTAACTTCCAGTGTTAGGTGCAACAGTCAGGGACTTATTACAGTGATGCATCTGGATATGTAACTTCCAGTGTTAGGTGCAACAGTCAGGGACTTATTACAGTGATGCATCTGGATATGTAACTTCCAGTGTTAGGTGCAACAGTCAGGGACTTATTACAGTGATGCATCTGGATATGTAACTTCCAGTGTTAGGTGCAACAGTCAGGGACTTATTACAGTGATGCATCTGGATATGTAACTTCCAGTGTTAGGTGCAACAGTCAGGGACTTATTACAGTGATGCATCTGGATATGTAACTTCCAGTGTTAGGTGCAACAGTCAGGGACTTATTACAGTGATGCATCTGGATATGTAACTTCCAGTGTTAGGTGCAACAGTCAGGGACTTATTACAGTGATGCATCTGGATATGTAACTTCCAGTGTTAGGTGCAACAGTCAGGGACTTATTACAGTGATGCATCTGGATATGTAACTTCCAGTGTTAGGTGCAACAGTCAGGGACTTATTACAGTGATGCATCTGGATATGTAACTTCCAGTGTTAGGTGCAACAGTCAGGGACTTATTACAGTGATGCATCTGGATATGTAACTTCCAGTGTTAGGTGCAACAGTCAGGGACTTATTACAGTGATGCATCTGGATATGTAACTTCCAGTGTTAGGTGCAACAGTCAGGGACTTATTACAGTGATGCATCTGGATATGTAACTTCCAGTGTTAGGTGCAACAGTCAGGGACTTATTACAGTGATGCATCTGGATATGTAACTTCCAGTGTTAGGTGCAACAGTCAGGGACTTATTACAGTGATGCATCTGGATATGTAACTTCCAGTGTTAGGTGCAACAGTCAGGGACTTATTACAGTGATGCATCTGGATATGTAACTTCCAGTGTTAGGTGCAACAGTCAGGGACTTATTACAGTGATGCATCTGGATATGTAACTTCCAGTGTTAGGTGCAACAGTCAGGGACTTATTACAGTGATGCATCTGGATATGTAACTTCCAGTGTTAGGTGCAACAGTCAGGGACTTATTACAGTGATGCATCTGGATATGTAACTTCCAGTGTTAGGTGCAACAGTCAGGGACTTATTACAGTGATGCATCTGGATATGTAACTTCCAGTGTTAGGTGCAACAGTCAGGGACTTATTACAGTGATGCATCTGGATATGTAACTTCCAGTGTTAGGTGCAACAGTCAGGGACTTATTACAGTGATGCATCTGGATATGTAACTTCCAGTGTTAGGTGCAACAGTCAGGGACTTATTACAGTGATGCATCTGGATATGTAACTTCCAGTGTTAGGTGCAACAGTCAGGGACTTATTACAGTGATGCATCTGGATATGTAACTTCCAGTGTTAGGTGCAACAGTCAGGGACTTATTACAGTGATGCATCTGGATATGTAACTTCCAGTGTTAGGTGCAACAGTCAGGGACTTATTACAGTGATGCATCTGGATATGTAACTTCCAGTGTTAGGTGCAACAGTCAGGGACTTATTACAGTGATGCATCTGGATATGTAACTTCCAGTGTTAGGTGCAACAGTCAGGGACTTATTACAGTGATGCATCTGGATATGTAACTTCCAGTGTTAGGTGCAACAGTCAGGGACTTATTACAGTGATGCATCTGGATATGTAACTTCCAGTGTTAGGTGCAACAGTCAGGGACTTATTACAGTGATGCATCTGGATATGTAACTTCCAGTGTTAGGTGCAACAGTCAGGGACTTATTACAGTGATGCATCTGGATATGTAACTTCCAGTGTTAGGTGCAACAGTCAGGGACTTATTACAGTGATGCATCTGGATATGTAACTTCCAGTGTTAGGTGCAACAGTCAGGGACTTATTACAGTGATGCATCTGGATATGTAACTTCCAGTGTTAGGTGCAACAGTCAGGGACTTATTACAGTGATGCATCTGGATATGTAACTTCCAGTGTTAGGTGCAACAGTCAGGGACTTATTACAGTGATGCATCTGGATATGTAACTTCCAGTGTTAGGTGCAACAGTCAGGGACTTATTACAGTGATGCATCTGGATATGTAACTTCCAGTGTTAGGTGCAACAGTCAGGGACTTATTACAGTGATGCATCTGGATATGTAACTTCCAGTGTTAGGTGCAACAGTCAGGGACTTATTACAGTGATGCATCTGGATATGTAACTTCCAGTGTTAGGTGCAACAGTCAGGGACTTATTACAGTGATGCATCTGGATATGTAACTTCCAGTGTTAGGTGCAACAGTCAGGGACTTATTACAGTGATGCATCTGGATATGTAACTTCCAGTGTTAGGTGCAACAGTCAGGGACTTATTACAGTGATGCATCTGGATATGTAACTTCCAGTGTTAGGTGCAACAGTCAGGGACTTATTACAGTGATGCATCTGGATATGTAACTTCCAGTGTTAGGTGCAACAGTCAGGGACTTATTACAGTGATGCATCTGGATATGTAACTTCCAGTGTTAGGTGCAACAGTCAGGGACTTATTACAGTGATGCATCTGGATATGTAACTTCCAGTGTTAGGTGCAACAGTCAGGGACTTATTACAGTGATGCATCTGGATATGTAACTTCCAGTGTTAGGTGCAACAGTCAGGGACTTATTACAGTGATGCATCTGGATATGTAACTTCCAGTGTTAGGTGCAACAGTCAGGGACTTATTACAGTGATGCATCTGGATATGTAACTTCCAGTGTTAGGTGCAACAGTCAGGGACTTATTACAGTGATGCATCTGGATATGTAACTTCCAGTGTTAGGTGCAACAGTCAGGGACTTATTACAGTGATGCATCTGGATATGTAACTTCCAGTGTTAGGTGCAACAGTCAGGGACTTATTACAGTGATGCATCTGGATATGTAACTTCCAGTGTTAGGTGCAACAGTCAGGGACTTATTACAGTGATGCATCTGGATATGTAACTTCCAGTGTTAGGTGCAACAGTCAGGGACTTATTACAGTGATGCATCTGGATATGTAACTTCCAGTGTTAGGTGCAACAGTCAGGGACTTATTACAGTGATGCATCTGGACATGTAACTTCCAGTGTTAGGTGCAACAGTCAGGGACTTATTACAGTGATGCATCTGGATATGTAACTTCCAGTGTTAGGTGCAACAGTCAGGGACTTATTACAGTGATGCATCTGGATATGTAACTTCCAGTGTTAGGTGCAACAGTCAGGGACTTATTACAGTGATGCATCTGGACATGTAACTTCCAGTGTTAGGTGCAACAGTCAGGGACTTATTACAGTGATGCATCTGGACATGTAACTTCCAGTGTTAGGTGCAACAGTCAGGGACTTATTACAGTGATGCATCTGGACATGTAACTTCCAGTGTTAGGTGCAACAGTCAGGGACTTATTACAGTGATGCATCTGGACATGTAACTTCCAGTGTTAGGTGCAACAGTCAGGGACTTATTACAGTGATGCATCTGGATATGTAACTTCCAGTGTTAGGTGCAACAGTCAGGGACTTATTACAGTGATGCATCTGGATATGTAACTTCCAGTGTTAGGTGCAACAGTCAGGGACTTTGATGCATCTGGATTGTCACTTCCATTCCCATCACCATACCAGCCTCCTTCCCCAAGCCTTTGTCCTGATATGGCCTGGAAGCCTATAGTTAAAGATAGTGTGGTAAGTTACTTAACATCATTAGTTGTTCTGCCTTAGTGTGGCCTTAAGAGGTCTGGAGAAGGGCCCTCTATCATACATTATGATTAGAGGGTAGGGCTAAATTGAAAAGTATAGAGGTATCAAACTCCCGTCACACTGCACAAAATTTCTGGAGAGGGTGTTTGATAAATGTATACGCAGTCTAGTAGGAAGTAAGATAAACAGTTTGGATTCAGATCGGGATGCAGCACAACAGTTGGATGTTTGCAATGAGACAGATAGTTGAGAAGAAGCTAAAGATAAGGAAAGAGTCCAGCTGGACAATCCTGCACTTGGAGAAAGCATATGACAAGGTCCCAAGAAAGCTGATCTGGGCAGTCCTTAAATGGTTTAAAGTCTCAGAACCATTGGAAGAATTAGGGAAGGCTATGTGCAAGGACCCAATGACCCAATTACAAACATGTTTGGGCTCATAGAAGGGTTCCCATTGGGAGTGGGTATGCATCATGGTTCAGATCTGAGCCCACTTGAAGGGAGCATATCAACAAAGATGTTGTATGCAGATGATGGGGCATTACTGGCAGACTCTGAACAAGAAATTCAGCAAAGGATAGGAGAATGGAATGGAACAGAATGCAGAACTGAAGACACATGAGATACAACTGAGTGTAAATAAGACAGTTGAAATGTCATCAAATGCGGGAAATCAGAATAAGCTGAGAACTGTGATAGAAGCGAAAATAGTGGAACAAATTAACAGCTTCAGGTACTAGGAAGGAATGGTTGAGGAGAAAGGAATTCTGTATAATTAGGTCCAAACTAGAATTAGAGGGCTGCAGCAAATTGGCACAAACTGTCAATGGTTAGTGTAAATGAAGAAGAATGCCAAAGAAGCTGAAAAGTAAGGTATACAAAACAATGGTGTGACCAGTATTATATGGTACAGAAACCTGGGTGGTGAAGGCAGAGCAGTTGAGGAATCTAGAGGTGATGGAGATGAATTGCCTGAGATGAATGGGAGGATGCACACTGTGGAACATACAAAGAAATGAGGACATCGTTGCAAAAGCGCAAGTAGTTCCAGTTGCAGAGATGGTCAAGGAGAACAGATTATGGTGGTTCAGGCACATGCAGGAAAGCAAAAGAGTCTGGTTAGGAAGATCTGAAGGGCAACCAACAAAAAGATGGATGGATTGTGTGAAAGCAGACCTGTGATAATCAGGCTTGACTGTCGAAAAAAGTAGGAGTGTGCCAATGAATCAATAGACATGGCAACAGTTGATACAACACCCGACTTCATGTAGAAATGGGGAAGAAAGGGGTTGTTGATGATGATGATGATAATGATCCTAGACTGGAAATAGTATACATGCTAGGCTATGCCCTGCCAGTCTTAGTGCTGAAAGTGGTGAAAATGCAATTTTTGTCAATCCAGATCTAGTGCACATCTTTCATTTCCCCTTGATGCATTCCATATCTAGTAGAGAAACCCCTCACAGGTCTCCATTCCCTATAGCTGCTCATAGCATGACCTCACCAGTTCCATTTACAGACAGCAGTAGTGAATTTTCTGACATAGTGCTTACCATCAATTAATCTTGTAAGAGGCCTTCCAATAAAAGTAATCAGACTAGTTTATTTTCACTATCTGGGCATTCAACAAGGGCTCATATCCCTTTCAGTCCACATTCTTTCTACCCTCTTTCAATTGTCCATATTTTTTTATTCTTGGTTTGGTTGTTCACCCTTAAAGTTCATTGGACCGCTATTTTTAATTTTCATTCAGGAAATCAGCTCACCTTCTCTTGCTTCTGTTATGGTCTATAAGGCCTTTTTATTGGGAACTTTTCATCTTAGGGCTGCGATTTGAGACCCTGTTCCACCTTGAGATATTTATTTCATGATACAAAAGGTTCACCCTTGTTTTGATAGAACTGCCTCTGCAAAGCTAAAATACCTATAGTTCACACTTTTAAAAGCCATTACATCTGCTAAAGGAATTTCAGAATTGCAAGCTCTTTCTATCCAGAATTCATATTTAGAGTTCCAAAAGTTGTTGCAGAGTCTAACTTAAATCATTTAATCTGCCTACCTGCTTTATTTCTTCAGTTGTCTGACGGAAATATATTCCCCAGTGTAGGGATTTCCACAAGCAGTTTATATTCCACATCATCAGGACCAAGTCTTCTTGCAAAGATGACAACTGTTTTCCTTTGTCAAGTCCAGGCTGAGTAAGAAGGTTCCTAAGCATATCTCACAAATGTCCAGATTTTCACAGACTATCCAGATTTTTGCCCCTTATTTTCAGTCTGTTTCTCATAAAATATATGGTTTTCTGGAAAAGCACTGAAGTCACTAAATAATGACATACCTCTGAGTTTCAGACTTCACGTTCTTCAGAAAATGCATCTTATCACAAAACCTGTTATTCTATCTATGTTGTAAGTTTTTAAGACCAATATTTAAAAATATGTCTGTATTTTTGGGCCTTTGTTCGCCCCATTATATTAGACTTTGTCCAGATTTCTTGCACTAAAAATGTTGAGAGGTATGTTTCTAAGCACAACCTTTGTGGGTGGTTAGCTTGTTACACTGAATTGCGCCACATTAAACATGCTGTAACTTATAGATCTCACTTTATTAAAGCTGTGGCTATTTCTACTGCCTTTGTCTGTAATGCCACTCTTAATGACATTTGTACAACTTCAGTTTGGTTTCCATCACACCTTTGCAGAGCCTTACAACTTGGGTACTATTTCCAGAACTTTTGGAGCCACTTTTGGCTACACAGAAGTATTAGCTAAGGACTATTTCCTGCTTTTTACAAAAGATGGACCTCTTCTTTTCAGATACAAAAATCTGTAATATAAAGGTCCATCTTCTGTCACATATCGCCCCCCTCCCCTACCTTTGGTGTGGCCAAGATGGAGCCACTTTTTCTTTCTCTCTCTCTTTTCTTTTGTCAGATAAATGCTACAACATGAAGAACTGGAAATTGTAGCATGTGTGGTGCATGATGGGAAGGAGGAGGGTTCCAGGCAGCCCGGGAAAACTTAATCTGCTAAGCAGATTTATGCCTGCATCGTCAGCCTTGCTGATTACAGAAGATGACGTTTCTTCTTACAGACCTGCTATTATGGTAAGCGTATAACTTTTTTGTAATATTAAACCTTAGAAAAGCTACAGCAGAGCAGTAATCATATGTGAAACATTCCTTTTTGAAGTGGTCTGTGCAATGTGGATTTCACCGAAAACAAGGGATATGTTCAGTAGTCGAAAATTGATGCAACTGAATTGTTCTAAACAAGAACAGTGGACAATGGAGCAGAAAATTAAGCTATTTTGTAACTGCAAATTCAGAGATGCAAAACTATGTATAGCCAGTAACCAAGAAACGGGTACATGTTTACTAATTCTGTTTTTAAGGATCTGTATGCTGGTGCAAAAGTTAAGATCGTCATTTATGGAAGATGTACATAATTACCTCTCAGAAAATATTGTAGTAGATCATGCAGGGTATATTCCAGTAGAATTAAAAATAAATCACACCATTTAGCAGTTGAGAAGCGTTTGAGAAAGCTGTGTTGCTAAATAAAGATCATAACAAACTAGAGCAGCAGTCTATTAATTTCTGTTATTAAGGTTACAAACATTTGCAGTACCTATAGCCAGTAATTAGAGCTAACATTTTCTTTTTCATATTTCTGAGACTGTAGATGCATGTGCAGAGAATTTGTGTAACAGTTCCATGGCTGGATAAGGATGAACAGTCCCCTGAACCCCCAATCATTCCTTCTGGTAATTTCACCAGTTGATAAAATAGCTTAAGCGGTGGTGAAGTCTGCATAACAGAATCCTGATGTGGTACCAACTTGGTTTATAATAAACAACCTAATTATGTCTACTTGTAAATAATCTGAACTGGCTATCCTGTTTTTATTTTACTGATGTACATTGTATTAATCCCCCTACCTGTCTTGGAGGTAAATGTGACCATCTGTTACATGTAATTTCTACTGTTGTGGAGATTTTCTTCCCAGGCTCCACTAAAAATGGACCAGAAGCCTAGCCAGACCATCGTGACTAACAAACCAGAAAGAAAGAGAATGAAATTAATAAAATAAAATTAATTAATTAATAAATAGCAATAAAACACTTTGGTCAAAAAACATGTTAACTGAAAGCAATGAAATTAACATAGTTTTAAACCTGAACTTTTTTTAGTGGATGCTACAGCTCTCCCCCCATACACCTACATTTGTACATTTCCCTAAATTAATATAATAATCTCCAGTCAGTGTATCTCAGGTTAAAAGCAACTTTCATGTGTAGCAGCCCTATTCATGGAAGTGCATGTTGACCAGCTGCAACTCTTCAGTTACTTGGACTTCATGTTACTGTCAGGATGTTATTGCTGAATTATGTATGATAACTCCATATGAAAACATACGTCGTAATTACACCTGATAAAAAATAGCCAACACTTTCTTAATCCCAAACAGCAGTCCCTGACAAAACACATGTCAAATAATTCTGGTACAGGGCAAAACTTCCACATATACCCAGTGTGTATGGTCCTCTCCTTGTCATACCCCCATACTAAAATATATGCCCTACAGTTGCAGCACTTCCATACTCAAACACACCTCATCCAGGTACAGATATCTCTCTGCCATTACACATTGTCATGCACTATTGTCTTCCACACAGATAGGTGCTTCACACATAGTTAAGTAAATGGCATCTGGCAAAACCCACTTCCACCATTGTTGCCAGCTGCACTTCAGCTGTACTATGACTATGTGCACAAAGATGCCTGTTTTCTTTCTCATTTGTATATATTATAGCCAGTGGCGGCTAGTGACTTCAAATCAAAGGGGGGCTGCAAGAGACAGCTGAATGGGTGGGGCCAACAGGAAGGGGTAGAGCTATGCTAAAAAACACAAAAACTGGGACTTTAATTAAATACACTGACCTGGGTGCCAAATTGTCATTATGAGAGTCCAATCAAGACAAAATGAAGTGTAGAAGAAAAAAAATATTTCAATGCATTGGCTACATGACAACTTAATATCTAGATGGAAACTAAAAGGTTGTGAGGCATGAAAAAATAAATTGCCAGTCAAAATCAAGTATTAAAAAACAAGCAGCACTCAACTCAAACCACTTCTCCTTGCACTGCAGTTCTAATTATAATTTATATTCAGCTTTATAAAAGTACCAAGTAACATGCTGAAAGTAGCAATCTCTGTGATACCCCCACTTGTAAAAATGTTTCTTATCCAAAAAAGACCTGCTGCCTGACAACAACTACCTACTTGTTTCAAGGGGAAAACATGATCAAAGTAAAAAAATCAACAGCAAACAAGAAACAAGCTGAAGAAAAATTGCTTAAAGGATTACTGCACAGGTTATGGACCACACATGATAGATTGGCATTCTGTTTAGTTTACAGGTAAAGCCTGCAAAAATGACTGCAAGTCTCCAACACATGTAATGAGCGTCTGAAAATACTGTAATCCTGTCCTTTATTACAAATGCTGTCATATGGCTTTCTATACCTAACGCTTATACGCTATCTAGTTATGTAAATATTCTCTGCATGGTAACAACAAAATGGCTTTCAATGTTGGTAATTCTTTAACAGTATGCTTATTAAAACTTACTTGCATCTTACAGTCTTAGACAAGCTTAATTGATGGTCATTAAAGCATTGCAACTTAAAAATAGAGCAATAGGCACTGCAACAACATGAATTTTCTAAATAAGAAAAAGCATAAATCAACAGTATAAAAATATGACAGAAAACCAGAACATTCTGCAAAATCAAGGACAGATGAAAAGCCCCTGTAGTACTTGTGTCTACCTTGGATGGGGAGATGCACACTTACACTGCATAACTGCTTCTTGCCTTGCTTGGACACATCCAGAGTCACTACATGGGGGAGTGGGGTACAACAAGTATGTCACAATTTGAAATGTTTCTGGCTGACGGTGATGGCCCTGACACATTTGTCATACCTCTCAACCTCAGAGCAAGAAATCTGGAAAAAGACATAAATAGAAGTGGGACAAAGGCCCAAAAATAAGGACAATTTTTAAATATTGCTCTTACAAACTTAGAAAGCTGATAACAGATTTTGAATTGGCCTGGGTTTTCTGAAGGGTAGGAAGTCTGGAACTGAAATGTCTGTCATTTTCTAACATCAGTGTTTAATGATTTGCCAATAACTTGCCAAAAAAACACAATTTTATGAAAAATGGACCAAAAATATGAGGCAAAAATCTGGACAGTTGAGAGGTACTAGTTCTTCCAGTCTGTTAACAGGTACTCCCGACCAGGTGAGGAATGTTCAAATCCTCTGGTAGTCTCTTCTGCCTCACAGTCTCTCTCTCTCTCTGTACACTTTTATCCACTGATTGTAACACTGCAATAATATACAGATGCTGACTGAGGTTTTCTGCATCATCAGTTTTCCACTTTTCCTTTTCCAGCTCCTCAATTAACTATATTCTATCCTTTGAGTCTTACCACAATAATACTTTTCTGACTTCCATGACACTATTGCTCATCTCACTTACATACTCTCATATGGTCTACTGTTATATAACCTTTTTTTACGTGTAATGTCTTGCAGCATTACCAACATTTTATTAACATTATTTCCTACTGTAAGCTCTCATTTGTGTGTCATTCTGTTATGTGTGTATTCAGCCATTATTTCTCTCTCTCTTTTTCTCATTTGGCTGGATAATTCACATTTTTTTCCTGAATAACCTTACATATACAATAAGACAAGCCTCATTCAACTATTTTTAATGGTGATATAGCTCCCTTCCTAATCTAATTATGTGGCATTCTACTGACTAATCATCACACATGCTGGCATTTGAAGTCACCCATGTGTGCTATTCAGTCTAGAGTTAGCTAGGAAAGTGTTTTCAGAAGCAAGAGAACTGAATGTTTTGTGCTTTGACTGATGGGCAGAATGTCATCCTTCATCTTCAGACTGCAATTTTGCAATCATATAAGTTATATCATAATGATGCTTTCTGTTATTTTCTCAGACTGAGAAATTTGACTTATGACCATGTGTTTTATCAATACCGAGTTCTCCAGCCTACCTGCTGCATGATTTTTTCCATAGCTTAATTTACTTACGAAGTATACAGAACATGTGTTTGTATGAAAGCTTTATATCATATAAAACATCTCGTACAGTAAATTTAAGAAAATATTGCACACTGCTGCTTGATACAGGAGTATGTTTGTCAGCACCCTCATTGTCATCAGATTCACTACATTTGATTGAAGACTACTTACCACCTTTCCACCCAGTGCCACTCCGTGAATATTTCTGTTTACGAATAAATCTTCTTGTCTTGACTACTTCAGTTTCTGATTCTGTATAGTCCTTGACTTGCACACTTTCTTCAGTACTTTTTTTCTGGCATCAGTGGTAGACTTGCTATTTTTATATACCATAACTTAGTTTTCATTATCCTGACTGGTTACATTTTTTTTGTTCTATAATCTTTCTCATCCCATAACATTTCCCAGAATTGCTTCTTGCCTGCAGTTTATCTGGAACTAACACAATATCTATTCAGTCTTTTGTTTACCATCACCACTCTTCTAGTATATTACCTTCATTGACCTTAGTGCTTATCCACTCAGTGCCTCATTTGGTTACATCTCCAGTCTTTATAACGTTGACTGCAGATATTCACACTATTAACTTATACCACGATACTATGACATCACCGACACTAAACCTTTCTATAATTATCTACCAGTGAGACACTATTCAGGTGATCTGACTGACCCTCCCTAATCACAGCACAGCTAAATGATGGAGTTGTGCATTAAACATATTTGTCACAGTGTGTTGGGCTTGCCTTGAGGCACTAGGTGCAACAAAGAACCCTGTGTTAGTTACATGATGTTAGCTCTGCCAAATGAAGCAGTGTAATGAACCGAGAAGGCATGTCTTACAATACAGTAGACATATAACATCATTGATCTTGCTAGTGAGATAAAATGATGGATTGACAAGACCTGCTTGGAGCACAATAGTTAAGATATATCACTGGATGCATTATAGCTGAATAGCACTGCCTGCAATATGTTAGCCACATGATATTAGTAAACCTGTCTAGTAACCTAATGAAACAGGGTTAGCACTCAGATTCTAAAATGTTAGTCATATAACATATAGTCATATAACATTAGTTAAGTTGCTTAATGAATCATCCCAGAAAAATTGAGGGAACCCTCCATGAATTGCATTAGTCATGTGATATAGCTGACCTTTCATAAACACCATGCAGGTGGAACAAGCAGACATTACCTGTAATGTATAAGTCACATGACAACAGTTTTCCTGCCTAAGGAAACATCACAGTTGATGTGAGACTTTGTTCACTGTACAAGTGGTGCGTGATTCATTGACTTATGAAACAGTGCTTTGAAAAGGGGGCCCTTCCTACAGTGGCAAAGCAGTTTGTGTAACAGGAAGACTGTGCCTACTATGTATGTATGACTTGGGTGATGTAAGTGGCCTTGTCTAATACAGTGTACTGGAGCAGGAGTTCCTCATTTGCTGTATACTAGCTGTGTAACATCAGTGACCCTACTTAATGAATCACTACACACAAATAGATGTCCATGTCTTTTGTGTACTAGTCATGTAATGTTTAAGTTAGTTTAATAGCACAACATAAGAAAATGGAGGCCTTTCCTGGAATATTCTATATGTCTAACTTAATTGATCATTGCTAATTATGCAACATAGTAAAACAAGAGAAATCCTGCCTGCAGACAGTATGCATGTGATGACATTTATTCTTCTTAGTAATGTGGTGTTAGGGAAATCCTGTGCACTGCTTTTTGTTACAATGGTATCAAAGTATTACTTAATACAGTGTACTTGAATGAGGGATAGCCTGCATACAGAGGAGTAATAATATGGTATCACTGAGCCTGATTAATAGCACAACCCACCGAAACAAGTAGCCCCACATATAGTACATGGCACACCTCTCCATGACTTTCCACAGCCTAAAAAAAATGCTAACCTCAAGAGACAAGGAATGGAAAGTCTGGATGTAAAGCCCTTCAAATGAACAGCTAGCTGCATCAAGCATATGTTGACCTAAGGGGGGGGGGTGCAGAATTTTTACTTATACTGCAAAGACCACATTCCTAAGGAGGGGGGGGGCAGGATGCTCTTGCATCATGCCTCAAAAATTTTTGAAGGAGATAATACTGTAACAGCTGGCATTACAAATTCATCTCCACTATCAGCCATCATATCCACCTCAAATAAAAAGCTTGCTACTAACTGTAGAAAATTCAGCTGCGGTGGTGCAGCAGTAGCATTGTTGCCTCACAGCATGAGGTTCTCCCGTTCAATTCTCGGCTGGAGTGCGGGGAGTGCCTTCTGTGTGGAGTCTGCATGTCCTCCCTGTGATAGGGTGGCATTCAAAAGACATGCGTAAATGGGCGTGCCTTCGTTGAAGGGTGGACGTCAAGCTGGCACCACGGCATTCATGAAAATCTACTGCCAATCATTAGCGGACCGGAGTTCCGCTGTGGCAACCCCTAACCAGGAAAAGCCAAAAGACAAACAACAACAACAATCCACAAAACAACCAACAAATCCCTCCCGCATTCAGCTTTTTTACCTGCTAACAGTAGAGTTGATGATGCAGAGCTGTACATTCTTGTTGCACATAGTGCAACCTTCCACTTCAGGCATTTGATAGCTAAGGAAAGGCCTGAATAATTTAATTGCCAAACCACTCACATATATTACAACCTCTCTCTTACCTCATTCCCTGCCTCTATCAAGCATGTCACCATGATACTTCTCCCAACTATCCCCCATCCAAAAGAATGCAAGGACTATAGGCCTGTTGCAAATCTATACCCACTATCTTTTCATTCAACACAAATATACACAAACTGCTGACAACAGTCAATGAAATCTGCAGTTTCATCATTCTGGCAAATAACAGTATCCATCACTCTGTCCTGATGGGCCATCTCATTTGGCTGTCATTACATAGTAGGGCTACACTACTGATCAGAGATCACTTATTTGAAATACTCAAACATGGCCAGTGCACACCATTAAAAACTAAATTACTTATTAGACAACAAATGTATGACCTCAATGAATTTGTAACAATCACTAGGCATTGCTATAAAACTTACATATGAGAAAGGGCTTTTTCTAAATTCGGAGTCGGACTACCTGCCTGGGACCACTTTCTTATTGTCATTAGGAAAGAAAATGCACTATAACTTTTTAAATGTACATTTTTTAAAGGAACATGCCTTTTCAAAGTCAGTGTCATTTTCAAAGATAATGTTGTTAAATAAGGTACATTGATTGTACTAACCTAATTCTGAAACTGGTTAAATATAATTTGTCCTTCATTTGCCTTAACTGCTATGGATTAAATGTTTAAATGTCGTAGTTATTGATGTAAATATATTTACTTAACTGAATATGTAAATTCTGAGCATACAGACTCTTTAATGCACCATTTTTACTTGGTGTGTTTTTCTGCTTTTTCTCAAATGAATATTTGATGTAATACTTGATGTTTAAAACTGTTACGTGATGTACTACATCTTTTCTCTGGCACTAGTGGCCAAGATCATGGCAAAAAATGATGTACCAACCAGTCTGTTTTCCCAGTCTACAAAATGGAAGAAAAATAAATAAATGATTCGTCATCGTGGAATGGAGAAAACATTTTTGTAGAGCTTCAGTTGAATGACTTACTTGATTCATCCTAATGGCACAGCACAGTGGAATGGAGACATATGGCTTGTGCTGCAGTAGTCTCATGACAAAAGTGATCCTGCCAAATGTTGCAGTGTAGCTGAATCATGACCTTTCTGCAGCACAGTAGTTATTGTGTAGTTTCTGTTATCCTGCCTAATTAGCTGTCAGTGTGGAACTAGGATCAAGACCATGCCAAGAGTGCACTAGTTTAATGATGCGAGTGACCCTGCCTATTGACTCTTCACAACTGAATACAGAGAATCCTGGCTGCATTTTACTAGTCAAATGATATTAATTTTGCCAGTGATACACTGTACTGGAACGGGGTTGGGGGTGGGGGGGTGGGATTGGTTACCTTGGCTTTGGCATACGACTGGAATGGAGAGCACTGTATACTGTACACTACTCACATGATGTCAATGACCATATGACATAGTCCAGTGCAACATGTATGTGACATTAATGGCTGTTCAACCAGGTCTAGGCCTTAATCGGTTATTATTGATTAGTATTCAGCATGCTGTCTGTCTTCTGATTCTAGTAAATTTCTTCTGCCTTATTTGGAGTTGCTACGTCTAGCTATTTTTCAGACTGAGAGATCTCTTTCTGGCAGTTCTTTCCAACTGTATTGAAGAAAGTGATGTTCTTCACAATCCTCAGGAAACCCAATCTTGTATTTTATACACCATGGATAGCTGCTGACCCAGCTCTGCGTTTACCTTTCTTACATAAGACTATAGAGAAAATGGTTATTGTTCAAGATGAAATTTTTTTTTTCTTGAAGTTCATGATCTCCTAGATACATATAACTGTGGATTCAGGACATGTTATACCACTTGATTGCTAATATATTTGTGGCAAAGGTACTGTAAGTGCTTATTTTGTATCATTCTTCTTCTCGGTCTATTTGTGTCATTTCACATGGCTGGCCATGGCATCCTGCTGGAACATCTGTGTACCCATTATCATACTATATCCATAGCTATGACTGGTTTGCTTCTAACCTCTTGAAGGTGAACGCAGTACATTTTTTTGGAATGAGACTAGAAAGTGGGAACTGCATCTTACTCACCTTTCTGCTCCCACGAGAAGATAAATCACATAAATAGCTCTATACTTTTTCCCTTTTGTTTGTTTTGCAGTGATTTGCACAGCTTCCTTTTCTGAATTGTGTTTTCCTTCCAAAGAGAGAACAGCACAACTAGCCACCTTGCTCTGTGGAAGGACATGTCTACCATGTCATCTTTTTAGATTGAAGTTGAGGTTGGATTAGTAGTTTTAGCAGTTGGCACAGAGGGCAAGGACTGTGATCTGTAATTCTGTGGTACAAAGTTTTATTCTGTCAGTCCTCATTTGCCTTTCCTTTGAACCTGAGCAAGTCACTTAACCAGATAGTGCTTAGGGGCAACAAATATGAAGTTTGATCTGATGCCGGAAAATCATAGAAAAAAGTCCTTAAAAGCAGCTAAGTAAAGAAATGCCTACATCCTTTTGACTTTTCTTTTCTTTCATTTGCAGCTTTTTCTTGACTGTCTTTTTTGGTATGCCTTGTTTTCTCCCATAAGGATGTAATCATCCATACACTTCTTTGCAGTTCTGTCTACTTATCTAAGTGCTTTCATGTACGTTTTTTCCCCTCCTGCAGCAGCTCTCTACTGCTTATGAAACAAGCATCAGTTCTGTTCTGACTGCATATAAGAATTGCTCGGTCTTTCCAGGTGACCTATTTTCTTTCTTCTTAATAAGCTGCAGATCATATTTAACCAGTAAATAATTTTTTTACTCAGTTCAGAAATTGCTTTAAGACTGTGTTTTGCATTTTTGAATTATCTCATTGTTTTGGTGCTGTCACATCTTCAGAAAGGCTACTTGAATATTCACCACTCTTTCCATAAAAAAAATAATGCTTCCTTGTCTCTTCAAATTGTTTTGTCCTGTTCTCATATAGAGCTCTTATTTGAAAGAGCGTATCTCTATGAACTCTTTGACATCCTTAAGAAAAACGTCTTATTACCTGGCTATCAAATTTCCTCATTTTATGAAGTTCTTATAGTCTTTCTTTTTTATGGCTTCTGGTGAACAACATTCACTATTTTGTTGACCCCCCCCCCTGTACTGCATCTATCCTCTCAGTATCATGGAAATGAGGTCTCCAGAAACTGTACACAGTATTCTTAGGGGGTCTTGCTATCTATATGTACAGAGGGATGATAACTTCTTGATTCCTGCTGGTAATACTTTTTCCAGTGCTTGGCAGTGTTTGTCTTACCATATTTTCTCTTCAGATATTCTGCCTATTTGCCTTATAATCAGCTGATTTTAGTAGCTCCAAGCTGCATTTTATGTTTATTGTTGCTATATTTTCCTTACAACCCTATCCTGTTTTTTGCAGTGTAGTGCTTCCTAGCTACATTATTTCTTTTTCATTTACTTTAAGCTGCCAAGTTTTTGACCAGTCATCTAACATGCAATATCTCTGTTCATTATACATATTCTTGGGTTTCATCCCTTTTGCTTTGTTAGCAAAATGCATGCACTTCATTCCAGACATTCTTTAGTGCTCTTTAATAGGCATTGAAGAAGACTGGCTGGCCCTAGTGCTGACCCTGTTGTGCCATACTGCAACCTTTCTACTGGCATGACCTAATTTCTGTGACATACTGTGTCCCTTATTCCACTTAGCATTTTTCCTGTGCTACTACTATAGAAACCACTCAAAGACTGATTTGTTCACTAACTTTCTGAATAGTACTGTGTCATATGCTGTGTTGGAATCTGAATAGGCCACATCTGCAGTCTCTGTCTAGTTTAATTTGCTACCCAGGTCACCTGTCAGACAATTCTATTATGTTATTTCTAATAACACTTCATTTTTTCACAGAGTAAACTATTTTCATCAACACAGCAGAAAGTAAATGGCCATACATGCTGACTTTTTAAAATTATATTGTGGATACAATGATCATGTAGTATCTTTCAAGGGTTCCAGTATACCCGAGTTCAATTATTTATGCCCTCTTTGTTTAATTAACAATTAACCAAAAATACTGATTATAACTGAAAATGTGTTATAAATTATGAATCTGTTTGAAAAGCATAACATTTTAGTGCAGAAAACATTTCCACATTTTTTCCATTTCCATTGAAAAAGGAATAATATAGCAATAACCGATGACGTGGGTATGGTAAATTGAAGATTTACCCACAGTTGGTGTGGTTTAATCATGAGGGTGAAGCTCAAGTATTTAAATAAAGCCAACTATGGGTAAATCTTCAATTAACCACACCACAGAATCGGTTATTGCTATTATGCAATGACATTTACTTAGTGACTTTGTTTCTCAGTGATTTGTTTGAAAAATCACAGTCACTAAATAATGACACGCATTTCAGTTTCAGAGTTTCTTTCATTCAGACTAATGCGTGTCTACCATATAATAATAGAAGAAAAAAAAAAAGTCTGGCCACTTAATGATCCTTCAGTGGCCGGACTTTTATTGTTGGTATATTCTCAATTTACAACAGGCACGCTGGTTGGGCTGACCAATCAGCGTGTTCCTTTTGGAATGTCAATGGCCAGTCATTATATAATAATATTTTCTGTATGAATTTCTCAACATCCCCTTTTCCCATTCTTCGTGAATCTTAGAAGAACATTGCAAACTTGAAGATATGTAGGATCAGAATTATGAAACTGATTTTGAGATGTGATTTTTTTACTGGTCTTTTTTATGTATCATTTCAGAGGAGTTCAGTAATGTCTCATAGAATATACTAAGTAAATGCATTAAATTCATCTTCACTTAACACATGATCACATGTGTAACAATTTGTTCACAGAGACAAGCCTTGTATTTGGGGTAAGACACATGGTTTTGCCTTAGTTGTCACCAAATATTCAGATAAATATTTAGCATTACTGTAGGAAATTTCTAACCTCCCTGCAAGAATGATACTTATAACGTCATTGGCTAAGAGTAGAGAACAGTATTTATGCAAACTTTTGACCACCATATCAACAAATTGGGCAAATTCATTGCAACTTGTAGATCCCTTTTAATAACACCTTAAACTTGCTCTTGTTAATACTGACTAGTACCAAATAAGCTGTACCCCCTTAAGCCATCTTCCTGTATCACTTACCTGTTCATTTGTATTTATCCACAGTTCCCTTGAACAAACTCTTCTGTTTAATCTTTCAAACAGTTCTCCATGAAATGGTTAGAAATATTTAAGGGAGAACACAAGTCTTTTCACATCTCAATTTCAAACTGAAAAGACTGTATTAAATGCTTTGGAGTCATACTATTTTACTATTTGTCTGACGAAATGTATTAGTAAGTATAACCGTCTTATGCATCTTGTATAATGTTTTACCCAGAATCCACAACTCCACATTTAAGTAATTCACTATTTTTGATTTTATAAACATTAACAAACTAATATTTCCTAAGTCATTTATTTATTTATTTTATTTTACATTTGTTGACCGGGCTAGTCCAACTGGATACATGTCCATTTTCAGTGGAGGCCCGGGGAGAAAAGCTCCAAGATCATGGTTACAAAAACAAATACAAGTACAAAGTTGAAACAAGTAAATACACTGACGTTTAAAGGCAAGATAAGGCAAGCAAGTAGTTATAAATATAATTTAAAATAGATACAGACTTTGAACAGAAGAACTAACAGGGCTATGTTGTGGACTCTTAGGGTTTAGAGTTGGGTGGAGGCTTGTAGAGGCCAAGGTGAGGTAGGGATGTTCACTATTAGTCTGGATTAGAGCAAGGGCATAACCATTGGGCCTTCAGGAGAGCTCTGAGGTGTATTTTAAATTGGTGCAGAGAGGACATAAGTCTTAGGTTGTTTGGGAGGGCATTCCAGGATTTGCCAATGGAATTAGCATATAGTGCTTCACCACTGGAGTTGTTAGATTTAATGGTCAGTATTTGTAGACTTTTGGAGGACCTGAGGGATGTAAGGTTGGAGTAAGGGGTAAGTAGTTTGTTCAATGCGGGGGGTTTATCTGGATGGTTGATAATTTTAAAAGCCTCAGTGAGTTGGTTGAGTTTGAGAATATTAGGCAGTTCTAGCCAATCTAGTGTCCTTAGGTTTAGGCAGTGATGTGTGCGATAGGGCATTCCCGTTATGAATCTGGCAATGTGATTGTAGGTAGTAGAAAGTTTATTGAGCTCTCTCTTATGGAGGAAGGAGAATATCGGGGAGGCATAAAGGAGTGTGGAGAGGAGGTGGGTTCGGGCAATTGTTAGTTTGGTGTGTGAGGTTAAGAAGGTCTTTATTCTGTACATGGATCCGAGTTTTTTGTTGACCGACTTAATGGTTAGATTTACATGCATATCAAATTTAAGTTTGTGGTCTATAGTCACCCCTAGCAGTTTGGTGTGGGAGATGGGGTAGATTATGGTACCATTGTTGGAGGACACGTGGAAGGTTGGATTGTTGGTGTCGGGGGGATCTATTCCTTGGGCGGTAGCTGGAGTGGGGAAAAATAAAAGTAATTTTGTTTTTGTTGGGTTGAGTAGGAGTTTAAGTTCCGAGAACCATTTTTCGACTGTGGAAAAGCAGTTTTGGGTTGTGACTTGGAGTTTGGCAAGAGAGACGTCAGAGCAGATAAGGGTGGAATCATCTGCATATTGAATGCAGGTGGCTTTAGGAATGATAGAGTGAAGACCGTTTATAAATATGGAAAAAAGAAGGGGACCAAGGATAGATCCTTGGGGAACACCAATATTGGTGGGGAGTAGGTCTGATAGCTTATTTTGCCACTGAACCGCCTGTTTTCTGCAAGAGAGGTAGGCGTTAAACCAACTTATTGTTGGTTTACTAAGATGAAAGGTTTCCAGTGTGTGGAGCAATTGTTGGTGGTTGACCATATCGAAGGCTTTCGATAGGTCTAGAAAGAGCGCAGAGGAGAGAAATTTGTTATTGCGGTTGTGGTTGACTGAGTCAACAAAGGAGAGGAGAGCAGTGGTTGTGCTGTGATGGGGGCGGAAGCCATGTTGGGTGTTGGATAGGAGGTTATTTTGTGTGAGGTGGGAAATGAGTTGTTTGTGGACACAGCGTTCCATAATTTTGGCTAGAGGAGACAGTATGGCTATGGGTCTATAGTTAGAAGTGTCAGTGGAGGACCCTCCTTTATGGAGGGGGATGATATAAGAGATTTTCCAAATCGAGGGAATAGAAGCTTCTGAAATGGTTCGGTTGATCAATATTGAGACAGGGTAGGCTATGGCGTTAGATGCTATTTGTAAGTATTTGGCTGGGAGTGAGTCAGCCGCTAGGGTGGTTGGTTTAAGTTTTTTCAAGAGGGTACGAATATAGGAGGTGGGGGTAGGTTGAAGGTTGAAGGTAGTTTGGGTTGGATCATTGGTTGAGGTTGCCACCGAGGGGGAAGTGGCAAGCTTACTGGTGAGGGACTGGATGGTCTCAGTAAAAAAAGAATTAAAATTGTTAGCTATTTCAGTTGGATCTTTATCCATGAGTTTTTCAGGGGTAGGGGTAGTAAATTTACCTGGATGAAGGAGGTGATTGAAGCCAGCCCAGAATTTTTTAGGATTATACTGATGTTTATCTTGGAGGTGACAGAAATATTGTTTTTTATCAGATATAATGGCTGCTTTGGTTGAATTTCTAAGCTGCAGGAACTTGATGCGATCTAAGGGGGTTTTTGTGGTTCTCCATTTGTTCCAGGCCAGGTCTATGAGTCTAATTTTAGATTTAGTATCTTGTGTTAGCCAAGGTGCTATACGTACCTTAGTTTTAGTAAGTCGCTTAGGAGCATGAGAGTCAAGTATCTTGAGGAAGGTGTCATTAAAGTATGATACGCTCTCATCTAAAGGAAGGATTTTTAGGATATGCCAGTTACAAGCCATGAGATCAGCTAGAAATTTGTCTGGGACAAAATTCTTGCTGTTCCCAACTAGTCTAGTTATGGGAGGATTTGTAGTTGGACATTTGTGTTTTATAATAAAGGTGGCAAGGTGGTCACTGAGGTCATTAGGAAGGGTCCCTGCAGTATAGTTGTTAGGATTCTTATTAGTAAGAATCCAGTCAATGATGCTCTCTCTTTGTTGGGCATGACCAATTCTAGTGGGGGTAAGAATGTTTTGGGAGAAACCCTGTAAGTTAATGGGGAGTGGGTTTGATTGAGCAGAGTATAGAGACCAGTCAGTATTAACATCTCCTAAAATTATAGTTTCTTGTAGATAGTTGTTAGCGAGCCAACTAAGAGTTTGTTCAAGGATTTCAACATTTTTGCCTGGTGGTAGGTAGATTACTAAGAGATTAATACTTTTTTGGTTGTTTAGGGATAGCTTCAGGGCAATCAGTTCCAGGTTGGGAACCTTTGGGGGTTGGAGTAAATTCATTGTGATGTTCAAGGAGTTCTTGAACATGACAGCTATTCCCCCGCCCTTTCTGGTTATTCGATCAGCCCTGAGGATGTTGTACCCAGGTGGGATGATTTCCTCATCCTTAGTGCTAGGTTTGAGCCAAGTTTCTGAGAGACACATGATGTCAGGAGAGTGGGTTTCGAGCATGGCATGTAAGCTGTGAACTTTATTATTAATGCTTCTAAGGTTAAGATGAAGCATCAGCGTCATGCATAAATTCTTCAAATTCCTTCTCCATCCTATAAAAATGAAAAATAAGTCACACATGTATACCTCATACAGAAAAGTACAGTTTTGAAAAATGGACAGATATGCATAAAAATAAGCCTCCCCCAACTTTACCCATAGTAACATTGTCATAAGGATGAATTTAGTCCTTATTATTGCATCAAATTGTAATTGCAAATAATAAACTAAACTGAACTCTAAAATTGTGAATTAATTTAAATTCAAGCAGTTTTAAAATAAAAAATCCAACACTATAACTATCACATTTTGTGTAAGACAAATGCGTACAACCTAGTTATATTCACTAGTACAGATCACACATTCAGAATGTCTTAGCTCTGATTTATATATTGCTATATGATAACCAGGTGGGTGAGCGTGGTCTATTGATATAATGAAATGCCATATGTTTGTAGTAGTAGCTACATTTACAATGTAAATCACATATGCATTCATGACAAAGTACATTTGCAATGTAAATCAGAGATGTAATTATGATAGAGTACAACTCGATTAGCATACTTGAAGAAACATACCTAAATTCCTTATGTACAATTAATAGCATACCTAAGCAGAAGTAAATAGAATAATGTTTTCTCATTTATTATCTACATAGAAGAGAGTGTTCCCTCCATTTTTTCTTCTCATAATTGTACACATATATTCATATAATAAAATATATATATTTTTATTATCCCAGTTAGAGTCTAGTACATTGTGGTTGGTCTGTATTAAGATGGTTTTGAGTTAAACAGTACCAAGTAACCATTGTCTAACCATTATCCCTAAACAACAACAATATGATTGCTTTACACAATGTTCTTTTGTATCAGCCTTAAAATTGGTCAATGTGATATTTCTGATATTGGGGAGATATGTTTCCACACGGAGGGGGCTAGTTTGGAATATGCCGCTTCCCCTGTAGCTTTCTTGAATCTAGTTTGCACTAAGTTACGGCAGTCATTCTGAGTATTTGTAGATCTGCTGTTTGACTTGCAGTTTTGAGATGAGAGGTGGGCATTGGCAAAGAATAAATATTTTGAAAAATGTTGAGCTAAATACTAGGGAGACTCCATTTTGTACTGGTAACAAATTTGCTGAATTTAATTGGTCACAGTGGTGAATTTGGTCCTGTGCCATAGGTGCAAATTTGAATATTTCCTTCTCTGATGGTTGTAGCAAGTGCATGTTTGTACCACAAAAATAAAATTAGTAATGAGAAGCCATGTTCAACTTTAGGAATATGTGCATTCCAAGCTATTGATTTCATAGCAGATGGGGGATAAGAGATGAGATATTTTATAGCAAAGCTTCAGATGAGCTACTATTTTATTTACATTTTTGGTATGTTTAGTGAAAGTTAGTGAAGGGTTTAGAGTCATGCCTGAGCAGGCCTGCTCAGTGACATTGGGAATTATGGAAAATGCCACTTCCAATATAGCTTTTTTGAATCTAGGTCTTACTAATCTGAGATGGTCATCTTGGGTATTTCTGAATATGTAGATCTGCTCTTAGATTTGCAGTTTTGAAATGAGAGGTGGGCATTGGCAAAGGATAAATATTTTGAAAAATGTTGAATCAATACGAGGAATACTCCATTTTGCATTGGTAACAAATTGACAGCCTTTAAGTGGTCACAGTAGTGAATTTGGTCCTGTGCCAAAGGTGCATATTCGAATAGTTTCTTCTCTGATTGCTGTAGCAAGTGCATGTTTGTATCACAAAAAAATAAATAAATATTAGCAATGGGAGGCCGTATTCCAGTTTAGGAATATGTGCATTCCAAGCTATTGATTTCATAGCAGAGGGGAATAAGAGATGAGGCATTTTATAGCAAAACTTCAGATGAGCTCCTGTTTTATTTACATTTTGGTATGTTTAGTGAACGTTAGCAAACGGTTTAGAGTCATGCCTGAGTAGACCTGCTCAGTGACATTAGGAATTATGTTATTCATATTATCCATTATTGTAATAGTGATTGTTTTTAACATTTGTGGTATAGAGAACAGCATGATGCTTGATTTGTTTGGCTTTATTAATAGATGTTTTTTTTTCAGGAACTAATTACACATTTTTGAGAAATTGTCTTAGAGTTGTGTCTCAAAGGCAACTGGGCTTTGTCTGAGTCAGTTAACAGGAGGTCATCTGCATACATAACCATATTTAAAGAGGGGTTTCTCATGAGACAAAGCACTAATAAACAGGGAGAAAAGCAGATGCAGATGACTAAGCACTGACCCTTGAGGCTATACCAATTTTGAGTGTTTGTGGGCCAGATAAAGAGTTGGAATGTACTGAAAGGATCTTTTTAAAGTAGCTATTGAACCAGGCTACTGTGTTATCTGAGAAATAAAATTTGTGAAGTTTGTTCAGTATGAGCACATGGATGACTGTTTCAAATGCCTTTGTCTTGGCAATCAACATCTGTGATAAGGCTATCATTAACATTGCAATAAATGGTGTTTTCTGCAATAAGCTAAGTGGTCATTGTACTAAATGCTTTCCTGAAAACATGTTGGTCACATAGTAGACCATAGCTTGTCGATATGTTCAAAGATTTGTTTGTAAAGCATCTTTTCAAATATTTTAGTGAAGAGAAATAGACTAAAGATGGACCTAAAACCACCGCAGTCTTTAGGAGATAATGTTTTGGTATTAAAAGCATGATAGAGTGTTTGGGGGATTAAGAGAATGTGCTTTATGTTATTGTAGATATATGTGAATGACTTGGCTATATACTCTGCTGACATCCTTCTGAAAGCTGGGTGTAATTTGTTGAACTTCTGAACTTTTACTAACTGAATGAAGTCCTTTAAAAAGGATGGCATTCTTTTTGGATATGGTTGAAAATTCCAGTCAACATTGCTGTACCTTCCTAAAATGAATGCACCTGAAACAGTAGGCCATCTTAGTGGGAAGGAGGGGATTTGTTGATTTTGGGAAGACAGTGAAGCAGTGGCACATTCAAATTCTCAACTGTTAACTCATTGAAGCCTATAGCACCTTTTTGTATTTGTCTAGGTAACACCCATAGCTCCTTATGGCATCCAGACCTTTTTGGGGTCTGGCTTCTTTAAATGTTTTACCTACTAATAATAGGCAGTATTATAAAGTGGAAGGAATAATTAACAAAATGACATTGACTGTTAGTGTAGGCTGGCCCACAGTAAAGAAATTAATCACTTTTTGCCACTTAGTATTCTTATTTTCATAATTGAGAGAGACCTACATGCTATTGAAGAACACGGTTAAAAAATGCAATTAAGGGAGGCAGGAAAATTCATTGTCAATGTCCATTTATATCACAATGTACTGGAGATATTGCAAGTTTTTTGTTAGTAATTATGACAATAAGCAATATCTCCATATGTACTTAAAGTTTCAAAAAACAAGTGACTTACAGCTATCGCATGGCATCATGTGAAACCTTAAATATTGCTGAAGAAAACTGTCACTGATATTTGCACTGTGAGTTACACACCTTGAGAGATATTATAGCAATAACCCACGCCTGGGTGTGGGTAATGTGGGATTTACCCATGGTTGGCGTGGTTTGGTCCCGAGGGCTTTGCCCCCGGGACCAAACAAAGACAACCATGGGTAAATCCCGCATTACCCACACCCAGAAGTGGGTTATTGTTATTATACTATGACATTATTTAAGAAAAGAAATAATTACTTTTCTTAAATAATGGCATTGTATAATGCCTCTTTGCTGCCCTTCCGCAGCTGTCTGGTATCCGCGGCAGTTCTGATGTACTGCGCATGCCTACGCAGTACATCAGAGCTGTGGCCAAAAGCAACGGAGAAAGCAAGATCTCCGGTGCTTTTTACTGTTTCGCTATGTTAAATGGGTTTAACATAGCAAGACAGCTTTAAAATAAGCAACGGAGATCTCTGTTGCTTATTTTAAAGCTGTCTCACTATGTTAAACCCATTTAACATAGCGAGACAGGTTAAAAAAAAAAGCAATGGAGAAAGCAAGATCTCCGTTGCTTTTTACACACTGTGTCGCTATGTTAAAGGAGTTTAACATAGCGAGGCAGCTTTAAAAAAAGCAACGGAGATCTCCGTTGCTTTTTTTAAACCTGTGTCGCTATGTTAAACTCTTTTAACATAGCGAGACAGTGTTTTAAAAGAGACTTATACTAATGGAAAAAGTCCGGGTGACCGGACCTTTTTCCATTAGTATAAGTCGATTTACAACGTGCACGCTGGCCAATCAGCATGCACGTTTTGGAATATTAATGGGGGGTCATGGTATAATCAGTGTTATTTATATTGCTAATTATACAATTAAGCATATGTTTACATATTTCTGTAAATATCTCAATAAACCTACATCCAGATAGGAATGTTTTGCTTTTATGTCAAAGTTTATGTCTGGTTAACAAAAATGTTCTAATAATATATGTCTAGGTTGTATAGATTACAAAGTATGACAGTTTAGTTATGAAAGTTTAACAAAAATATAACTCTGGGTTTGTGTGCATTATATTATATTACATTAAAGTATTTATGGAAAGACTATGAATGCACTGACTGCTATTGCTGTAAAGGACACTTCTTACTGATGACATTGCTATTTCTACAGTACTGATAGCTGTTCATAAATGCTTACATTTGTATATCTTATGCTTTTAAGCTGATTTTTCAGAAAATGCACTGGAATGCAAGGATCTGTGTTGGCTGCTAGAGGTGTGACATTCCACACCGCATAGGTGTTAATGAGTTAATAAATATTTTTGTTATTCGCTAGCTAAATATGAATTTACCTCTTCCTATAACAGAATCTGTAACTCCACTTGAAATTCATCAAAAGGATTCATACACGAAACGTTCACAGCTAATAATGCTAAACATATATTTAAATATTGTTTTTCTTTGTTGTTAAAAATATATATCAATCTTTCATATATTTCTTAATAACAGTATAACTCCTGTTTTTTTCAGTGCTTGTAACACCATCCACTCATCCATTTCTACATTATACTAAATGAACTTTCCCTTCATTCTTTCAAATAGCTGGTATCCTCAATGTCACCACTCAGTCATATAAAATTACTTATGAAGTGATATAAGGTGAAATACAAACTAAAAAAATGTTCTATCAGAGGATCATCCTGAACCATGTACACTGAGAGATGTAAGAATGAATATTCTAATATCCAAAGGCATTCATCAGTTGCTAAAGTGTTAGCATTAAATATGAAAACAAGTTTCTCAAATGCAGTTTTCAAAACAGGTTAAGCAGATCAGTCCTTATAACTAGTAAAACAACTCATTCAATTCCGGTTAAATCAACATGAATACAAAAAAAATACCAGAAAGAGGGCAGAAGGTAGGAGTACCGACTTAAAAACACAACTGTATTAGCTTAAAAACTCTTTATTAGAAATGTTTTCATCTGCAGACTTCTTCAGAACACATTTAAAGCTCATTCTAACAAGCAAATATATACATCTATATTCAACCCCACCCATTAACCGCTTCAATTAATCAAACACATTCAAATAAACAACCATGTAAAAAATTCTAAAATTACAACTATTTTAAATACAAACACTTGTGCACAATATATAAAAAATTATTAAAAGTTCTGTGAGAATTTATTATACAAGAATACGTTAGATTTATACCTTATTCAAATGCAACCTTCTATATTTCAAAAACACTTATTATTGATCATTTCATTAAGTCCTATTTTTTTTATCAGCTTCTAGCTTTATTTGACACCTAGTTTCCCTTTGTTCTAAAAAAATTTTAAAATCACCTTCCCTAAGATCAACCTTTCATTTTTCTATAATAGAAAAAAGAAATTTCTTATACTTCTTACATTCCGTTGTATGCTTATAAAGAGAATTATTGAGATATTTCTTTTTGATACTATAAATATGTTCCCTTATTCCTTCATGTAAGGCTCTAGTGGTCATTCCAATATAAAAAGCTGTGCATCCACTGCAGACTCCAATGTACACAACTCCCTTTGTTTTACATGTTTGGTGTCCAGGTACCTTCAAACTGTACGATAACCTTTGCAAGGGCACAAGGGGTCTTTCCAAAATAAATCTACAAAAAATTGCAATCCCCACATTTAAACATCCCCATAGCCTTGTACTTAAATCCATTGTCAGGATTATACATGGTATTATCCCTTTGCAACCAACTTTTTAAATTATGGTTATTCTTGTAAACAAAATTAGGCTTTGTTCCTACTGCTTTTAAACAATTCATTGTTCCCTTCTAAAATCTTCCAGTTGTATTGTATTATTTTATGAGTATTCACACTATCTTCTGTCATATCTAAACTACATACTGGCTTATTACTCCTGACTTCAATACTCTCATTACTGTGACTAAAAAAGGCATGCTTTAATATGGGGGGGATAGTGGGTATAACACTTATTTAATATTTCTTCACTTAAACTACTCAAATATTTAGCATCATACCCTCTATTCTTAAGTAACTTGATTATAAATTTAAATTCTTTACGTACTGCTTCATCATTACTAGTCATTCTACTTGCACGTATTAACTGACCCTTAGGAATATTCTTCTTAGTAAAAAAATGGATGGTAGCTATTATTGTGTAAATACCCATTGGTAAAAGTATTATTTCTATAAATACTACTTTCAAACTTCTTGAAATTGCTGTTCCATTCAAGATGTACATCTAAACAATTGACCTTTACACCATAGTCCCCCAAAACAAATTTTAAAAACTCAGAATTACAGTTTATGTTCTCCACAAAATTCTCAACTGTTTTTCTATTACCTTCAATTATAAAAAAAAATTGTCTACAAATCTTTTATAAAAGTAAATATTATAAGTTTCTCTCATAACATCTAAAACTTTATTCTCCCACCACCCCGTAACAACATTTGCAAAAGATGGGGCTGCAGGAGACCCCATGGCAATCCCTTTCTTTTGTCTATAAAACTTCTTATTGAATAAAAAATAAATATTAATTAACAATGTGTCTAACAAGTCACAATAAAAATAAATTTTGTGGTTAGGGAGATTTGTATACTTATTTAAAGATTCACTTACATAATTCACACCTTGTTCATGAAGAATGTATGTAAATAATGAAACTACATCAACTGTAAAAATAACATCCTTCTTACTATCAAAATCAAACCCATAAAGAAATTCTCTTAACTTATTAAGAATGTCCCAAGAATCTTTAATAAAAGAGTTCATATTATTCACCAAAGTGTTTAGCACAGAATCAATGACCAAAGAAATACCTTCTGTAACAACTGGGGGAGGAAACAATTGGCCTAAAAGGGTGGGGGGCCAGCGAAGGGTGGGGGTCAATAGAACTGGCCATGATGAGGCAAGCAGGTCAGGAACAATTATCAGAACAGGAGCAACCAGAGGTAGGATAACTTGCAGCAACAAAGCCCATTAGTGGTTTTGAATAAACATGGGGACTTTAAAATACATTTTTTTTGGTTGATTCCAGCATGGCTGATTTTCTTAGCAAAGGATTGAATTTTGCTCCTATCTGTAGGACAAATATTGCAACAATTGTTCTTCTTCTTTCAGCTACTCCTGTTAGGGGTCACCACAGCGGATCATCTGGAAATGGATACACGTGAAGAAGTTTCCAAAAATCAAGTTAATGGAGCCTCAAAAGTATTGAGAAATGTATAGATATCAACTTGTATAACTATCTCACTATGTCGTGTCCTACAGTACCTTTGATCTTTGGTACACTGAAGATTCATAAGGGGCTGAATGAACCCCCTATGTGTCCCATAGTCGATGTGTCACTTATGCCTGTGCTAAGTATCTGGATCTTACGTTAAAAGTTTTTTTTTGCAACAAGAAACACAAATATGCAAGACTCATGGCATTTTTTTTTTTGAAATTGTTAAATTAAGTAGAGTACAATGATGCCTATTTATTTCTTACTATTGATGTGAAATACCTTTTTTCAGTGATCCCACAACAGTTGGGTATTGACTGGGTCAGTGAATTTTTATTTGGAAAAGCTGTATCACAATCAGAAATTAATTTATATGTGGATCTGTTTGAGCTTGTACTACAAAACAACTACATATATTTTGAGGGAAGGTATTTTTTACAGAAAGTAGGGGTGGCCATGGGGTCACCATGTGGCACCATTTTTGCAAACTTGGTCATGGCCTAGTGGGAAAGGAAGTATGTTTTAAATAGGCATGAATATAAATAAAAAAATGCCCCTGTATTTAAGATACCTGGATGGCATCTTTATTTTTTAGGCAGGTGATGAAAATTACTTAAAATAATTTGTTAATTATTTAAATGGCACTACTTATTTTTTTACCTTTACATATGCAATGAGTAACACTGTTATTTCTTACTTAGATGTAAATGTGCGTAAAGATCAATATGCTGAAAGATTTCTTTCTAAAAGACATAGGAAGGAAACATATTCCAACTAATTTTTGCATTAGGACAGTGCACATCCTGCCCATCAAAGGAGATAAATTATCAAGGGACAACTGGTCCATGCAGCCAGGATGGTCACATTAGATGAAGAGTTTGAAAAAGAATGTGACAACTTGAAAGGAATGTTTAAAGCAAGGGGCTAACCAGACAGATTGTTGACAAAATTGCTTGGAGAGGTTTCCTATAAAAGAAAAAGTGGCTATTTTCAGCCGATATTAAATAATGAAAAAAATGAGGTGCAGATACATGGGGACATTAACATGGATAAAGTAACTTGTACCTCTAGTTTTATTACATATTACACTAGTGATTATGAGACAATAAGAAATATACTAGTAAAAAATTGTGTACTTATTGAGGAAGATGGCTATCTAAGGAACACACTAAAAGAAAGACCTAGATTAATTACAAGAAGAGGTACAAATATTAAGGCTCTGTTAGAACAAAAAACACAAATGGAAGGAACCCAGGAATGAAAAAAATGTGGCGTGTGCCATTATTGTGCCTTAATTAATGTAAGGGATAGTTTTGAAATAAGAGGTTTAAGTATAAGTTGGGAGGCAAATACAACTGTTGCACAAAAGGGGTGGCATATTTGGCCACCTGTTAAGATTGTCCTTCATACTATGCAGGGAAAACAGAGAACCTTGAAAGAAAGAATATATGAGCATGAATATGCTATTAAGAAGCAAAAATTAACTAATGTTCTAGCCAAACATGTTATTAATAATGAGGGCCATGAATTTAAATATATGGTAATTGAGTAAGTGTTGGTCAGCCCAAGGGGTAGACCTTGGTCTTTGCAATTAGGGGAGAAAGAATTAAAATGGCAAATCATACTTAATGCACATGTATGGACAGGTCTGAATGAATATTCATCTGTTAATAGTGTGCTTAAACATAGGACCTTGAAAAGATAGACTTAATACTGCTAGTAGAGCATTATTACTGTTATAAACAAGCAGGGGATTCTCATGCTTTTGGGTGTATTGTTTTGCATGCTTTTTGCACATTTTTTGTAATATGTTTTTATATTTTCATGTTCTTTTTATATGACTTGTATATGTTTTTCATTTATATATTGGGCTACATATTTATTTATATAAGTTCTTAAAAGTGGCAGTTTTTTTGTAGTATTTTAACAGTAATTTTATAATGAAATGGTAAGAACAGCTACAATAGTTCTTAAATTTTTATAATAAAGTAATAATTTAATTGTTGAAAATGATCATAACATGATATGCACTGAATGAATGCCAGGCACCTTCTTCTATTGTATTACTTTTGTAATGACTTCTGCTATTTAAAAAGCAGCTTCAAGGTAGTTTATTGTTTTTAATGGAATATCTGGTCTTGGTATCTTTAAGATCTAGTGGGGACTGGTGAGTCATGTGATGAGAAAAAGTTTTAAAAGTGGATGCATGTAGTTTTGAGTTAGATCTGAAGAAGTTTGGCAATGTTTAAACGAAAGTGCTAGTAATAAAACTGGGGTCTGTAGATATCCAGTTTTCTGCTTTGTGTTGTTTTTTTGTTGTTGTTGTTTTCAGTAGTTTTTCATTAGTTTGTTTGCTCATATACATTTCCCAAATACACAGTGTTAATGCCTCCAATAAAAGTCGTCAAATATCACAGCCAGGATATACCACACTCTCATGCTGTCCTTCTCATATTCCTATACATAGCCATGTCAAACTGCAACCATTAAAACCTCTTCCCATCTGGACCTAAAATCTTCCTTTTAACGATGGGTTCTTAACACAGAGACTGCTTTTGTTAATACTTAATTAGAAAATTTTATCAAAGTCTCTTGTTCACTGTAAAGTTTCAGTTCATTTTTGGAAAAATTAATCATACTCTTGAAGCATTTATTTGATTTCTTTTGTAGCACTGAATATTTCAAACAGAATGTTTAATCCAGGCCCTATCAAACTCTTGAACTAACTTGTTCTCTATTGAAAGCTTCTGTTCTATACTGAAAATGGCTGTCTTTTCTGTTTGTTTACCACATGCTAACTTCCACTAAATTTAATTTTTCATAGAACACTTTATATTTCCTCAAAACTAAATAATTTTTTACCACTACAGTGAAAAATAAACTGGCACATGCATTCACTTTTTAAACTTTTGTGGCTTATGTCTAGTATCATTTGTGATTGTGCTAAAACTGAACTAGTATGTCTTCCCCTTGAAATCTGTTAGTAAGTGTGGTTGTCACTCACAGCATTTAATCTGTTCAGGGTCTTGGCTTGACACAGAAGGCACTGAATTAAGTAAGAAATTTAACAAGACAATTACACTGAGAAGACTGAAAGCTTTGTCATCTGATCACAATTAAAAATTAAAACAACCCATGAAGCATTCACAGAAGAAAGTTTCAAAGTCAAAATGAATTGTCTAAATTCAGGATGGAGGAAAGAGGAATAAACGGAAAAAAGATCAGAAAACCCGGTATAGAAAAGGCTGCTTAAGAGAAACATTAAAAGCACAATTGCTCATCAGATTCCCTTGAGGAGGCTCCTTTCACTTCAACAGCTTCCATTTCATTGTTTTCAAAGCCTGTCATTAAACATACCAAACATAAGTGAGTGACACTGGTACATCAAATCCTGAGGTCATTACTCTTGCAGAAACAGTGAATTATGTAAAAGAATGTGTTGACTGGCCTTCTCGACATCTTTCTTCCCCTAAAAGAGATGTCTGGAAATTATATATCTGAAACAGATGAAGTGGTCTATTTCTCAGTGATTTGATACATTTGAAGATGCAAGGCAAGTAAATTACCTACCTCTTAAAACTCAGGCCACTGCCCACAGAAAGGCTAATGTAAAATTTGTTTATCTAAAAATAGACTTGATATATACCAAAATTAGAATGCGTACAAACAATAATCTCCTTGTCTACCTCCTTGCAACAAAGAAAGATAGCCTGTCTTATTCATTGCCTTTTTTTCAAAGAAACACCTTAATTAAATTATCACTTATAACATAGGCAATCATACATTAACATAAATGAAAACAAACCATATTTGACATATTTTTAGTTGCAAACATTATATATCACTTATAATCTATCCAATCATTGTCAGTCAAAAATTGCATTCTTCATTCAACTCCTGACTTCTTTTAAACCGCATTCCTACTCCAAGACATTCTGTATGTATTGTCCCAATTCCCATTTTTTTATGTAATTTGTTCATACCTTTTTCTAAAGATCCCAAGGTTTACCTTTATATTACCAAGAATGACAACTATGAACGCACTGTTGTGCGACTTTAAACTGTGAAAATCAAACATCGAATGTCACCAAAGTTCGAAAATCAAAATCTGGAAAACCAGATTCGATGATTTTCGAACTACAAATTACACTACACATCATTAGGCAGGGGGCAAGACCCTCTGCACCCCCACACCCTCCTACTTTAATATACTAACTCCAAGATCGCACTACAGTGAGGGAAAGGGTTAATTTATGATCCCCACTACAGTGCAATCTGCACCTGAAATGCCAAATCTGCAATGAGCGAATACCAATGTGCATTCGCTCATTGCAAATTCGGACCATTTTTTTCTGACGTTCTGTGATTTTGGAAATGTACTTTCGACCTTCTTGGGATCAAACTTGTGCATATCGGTAATATAAAAGTAAACTGATTCCAATTCCAGTTCTTTTCTCTCTGTTATTATATTCAATACTTCTAGTATAGTTGGTTTATACTTTGATTTTCATTTTCTAGTAACCACTTTTTGGCAGCCACCAGAATTAGACTCAGCAAGTCCTTACTATGTCTAAGAAATTTGGATTCTGTATCACAGCTCAAAAAATTATTTCCTTATTTACACCAGTTTGTTCACTCAGTATTTCTGAAAGAGTAGTCTGCAGAAACTTTTAAAGTTGCCAACTCATTACAGTCCCAAAAATATGTTTCTAACTACCTCTTTCTTTCCCATCACACCTCCAGCATTGCACTCTACCTAAGGAATAATTATTTGAAGTCTACATAGGATATAAAAATACCTATGCAAACACTTCCAATCAAAGATTCAAAATCTTTTAGACTTTGTTGCATGCTTGGGAGCCATGTATATATCTCTTCATTCTTTCTTTATGAATTGCATGTCCATTCTCTCTTCCCAATCCTTTCTAACCTCCTCTGATTGATTCTTATAGTTATCATTGAATATTTTATATACCCTACTAATTATCCCCCTTTTAGCATCAACTTCTGTTCTAGATTCTACTGAAAACTCTACAAGTACCAAGTACTGGTCTTTCATTTAAGATCACTCTATTTTTTTCCTCTTTGCCTGTACTCTGATATCAATCCTTGAAAAGGAAGGCAATCTCTTGCCTGCAGTCCGGATGAATTCTTGGCCTTTTTCCATTCCATTACCTTTCACTCTCTTAATTGTTTGCCCCCAATACCTTGGTTTCTTTGCCTGTTGTTTTCTCCAATAAATTCAAGCCCCCCCCCCTCCGCCTAGTCTGTGTATTCCTAATTGCAGTCATCCCTACCGTCAGAATCTCCTTTCCCAGTGTTGGCTTAGTTCTTGGAATACTTTCTGCTACTTTATGACTATAATATTCTATATGGGTATTGTTATTTTCATTAAAGATTTGCATCCAAAATCCCAGTCTCTCCTTGTTTCATGAGCTATCCCCTATTTCATCATAATCCTTTTCCACTTTGAATTATAGATTTCTGCTTGTGCTATGTATAGGATCGTTAACTGTGTAGCTCTGAAATACCCGTTTGAATCAAGTAATTCCAAACCACCTTGTTCTATTGGAAAAATCAGCTTATCCCAACTGATTCTTGCCATCTTCACCTCCCAGATAAAATCCTTCAGCTCTTTATTAATTGCTATCTATAACTGCTCCTCTGGTTGATAACAAATATGCCTGACCTGTGTGAAAACACTAAAGGGACTGAAAACACTTTCACTGCTTGTATCTTGCTCGCCATATCTATAAAACAGATCTTTCATTTTCTCAGCTTTTGTATTATTTTTTGTTTAACCTCTTCCCACATATCTTTAGCTGTCATAACAGAATTCTTTTTAATCCATTTAATCCATACTTCTAAGTACTTAATTTTATACAGTCCCCATAAATCTGAGCATTGCTTAACCAATTTGTGTATGGGTACATAGTTTACAGAAATTGCCTTTGTTTTATTTTCTTTAATTTTATTTCCTGAAAAGATCTGAAACTGTCTCAGAATGTTGCACAACGCTGAAATGCCCTTTTCTGAATTTAAAATAGTATCATCTGCAAGTATAGCCAGCTTTTCTTGACTACCATGCCAATTATATCCTTCAGTTTCTTTGTCCATTATTTTCATTGTCAGTGGTTCTAAATATAATGTAAATAACAAAGTGGAAAGAGGACAACTCTACCTGAGTCCTCTGCTGAACAGAACTTATGAGAGAGGAACCCACCCACTTTAATTTTCACCTGTGTTCCCTCATGTATCCTCCTAATGAACCTATGAACCTAATCAACATTATAGTTTTATCAGGGAATGAAGATTTTTCTATTTCCCTACTCATAAAATCCCCAGCTTACTCTATCAAATGCTTTCTCCACATCAAAACCCACTACAACAGTGGTATTTTCTTATATTCTGCTTACTTCTGGGTCATCATTGCTCTGTTAATGTTGTCAAATGTTTGCCTCCCGTCCACAAAACCACATTGATCCATATCTATCAATTTTGGCATCACCTTTGCCATTCTTAGGTTCATAGGTTCATAGGTTAGTACTAGGCTAACTGCCCTTGCGAGCCATTTTAAGCCTAGCTAATTACCCCTTGTGAGACTCAAACCCTGCATCTTGTGTTTATAAGGCAAACACCTTAACCATTAGGCCACCCTCCCCACCTTCTTTTAGCCATTGTAGACGTAAATACTTTATAATCACAGTTTAGAATTGAAATGGGTGTATATGAAGCTGGATCTGATGTTTCTTTACCATCTTTAGGTATTACAGCCATCACCAATTTTCTTCCAGAATGTTGGTGCTTCTCTTCCTTTTAAAATACTGTTAAAACCTTTCAGATCTTTATCAGTTTCTTCCCTTCCAGCTTCCAGACTTACGCAGAAATGTTATCTGTTCCTGAGACTATCCCAAAGATTTGTTATACATCACCATTTTTATCTCATCTCCTCCTATCCTAACTATTAGTAATTGAGCATCATCTATCTCTAGCCTTGGCATATTTAATTCTTCCATAAGCATTTCCATTTGTACCTTTTTTTTTATTGCCATGTCTGCTTTATGCAGATTGTCATAAAATTTCCAAAATATTTCTAGTGCCTCTTCAGAATGCCTGGTTATTTTGCTTGTTATTGGTTCCCTAAGCTTTGGAACAACCCTTTTTATTTTTTGTTGCCTGAGTCGTGTGGTAAAAGTTTTTTGTGCTACTGAGTTATTATCAAAAAATAGTTGCTTAACAGCAGCCTTTCCAAACATGTGCATATTATTAAGGTAATCCCTTATTTTTAGTTTAACACTCTGTAATTGCACCTCAAATTGTTCTGTGAGGATCCCCTTCTTCTGCAATATTTTAACCTTTGTCAGGTCCTCTAAATAATTATTGTTACTTCTTAATCATATCTGTCTTTTTTTATTTCTATCCTATTTTTAAACTCCACTTTAAGTTTATCCCACTCCCTAGCTATATTTCCTGAAGAAATGTATATCTTCTTTAATACTTCCCAACTAATTTCTACTACCCTTTCCTTAAATTCCTCTGTTTTTAACAGCTAGGTGAAGTGCCAGTGTCTCATTTTTATCTTATTACCCTGCATTTTTATTTTAGTTATTTTGGCATATGATCTGAAATAACTATTGGATGTGTGTCAAAACTTTCAATTAAATGGACATTCCTGAGAAATATAATTTCTGTCCAGTCTAGCACATCTGAAGTCCTACTACTGATTTTGCATCTTCCATACCAAATATTTTCATAAATTTCTTCAAAATATCTGCCCACTCTCTCTCTCTCTCTCTCTCTTTTTTTTTTTAATATATATTTTCCCTTCTGGGCCCTCAGATCCATCCTAACTGCTGCAAATCAAATTCTAGTCCCCACCTGTAAGTAAAATTCCCTGCTAAAGCTGATTAATTTTCTTAATCTCTACTGTAGCAGTTTTTAGGTGGAATATAAATATGTGCCAGTGTAATCCTCCTCCCTTGCCAATAATAGTACTACAAATCTACCTTTATTATCTTTTTTTTTCTCTTCTATCACTATTGGAGCTCCTCTTGCAATTAATATAATTAGTCCCCTTTTTCTTTGTCCCAAATATTCTTTTGAATAACCATCCTAAAATCCTTTCTTTATCAAATTCACATGCTCATTTCTTTCCAAATGTGTCTCCTGTAGCATAGTTATTTGCACTCTACATTTTTAAATGTAGTTCACTGTTCTTTCTTTTTTGTATATATTTGTGAGACCATTCTCATTTAAATATAATATGGAAAGTGTTGTTATTATGTTAAGGAATTATTATTACCACTTGTTATGTGTAACAGTGTATGCATATAACATGAAAGCTGAAACTTGTGTGTTATGTGCATAAACTAATATTTGGCAAGTTGATCTTTTATACGGTTGTTTCTTGCCATATCCATTTGAACCTATGTCATATCTTTTTTTAAGGAAAGCCCTCAAACAATAAAACAAACATACCCCCAGAACACCTTCAGAGCCTATTAACTTAATACTAACACACTCAACTATGTACATCTTCAAATATTGGTTTAAACCTCCTAATAAGAACAATTTTTCCAGATTGACAGCCATACTCACAGGCTTGCATTAACCTATAATGAAGGCTATCCATGCTAAGACACATGGTACAGCCTGTGCTTCTAATTCCACTAAGTGCTGTCTGTTTTTGCCTCATTGTGGTAAGTCTTTCTGATTCTTAGACCACACTACTGCTAAGATTTTCTCCCTTGTGGCAGCCTCAGCACAGACAGCAGTCCGAAGGTCAGAACTGCATCCTAATGCGGGAGTGTGGGGGAACACCTGATGCTAATTAGCCATGTGCTGTTTTCTACAAATGTATGCAGCTCTCAATTTGCTCATCTGTGTGACTTTCTGAATCAATCAGCCACATAAAAGTTCTCTGTTGGAGGAAAAACAATGACCACTGCAAAAGGACATCTAGCAACCATTCACTTCTATGGGAGGAGACACAGTTCAGGTAAGTTCAGTGAAGATGTGGGGGTGGGGCCTGTTAGTGTGTGTGTGTGTGTGTGTGTGTGTGTGTGTGTGTGTGTGTGTGTGTGTGTGTGTGTGTGTGTGTGTATGTGCACGTGCGTGCGCGTATTGGAGTATGCATATGGGTGAATGGGTGAGTGTTTCCATGACTGTGACCGATTGAGTGTGCTTCTTTGTTGATGGGTGGATATGTATGTGTGTGTGTGTGTGTGTGTGTGTGTGTGTGTGTGTATGTGTGGATGGATGCTTGAATGTGTATGTGAGTGTGACAGGGTGCCTGTACCAATAAGATGCATGAGCCACAGCTCTAGTGTGGGCTGTCTGATTCAGAGTGACACTAATGAACTGATGCTGTGATCTTTCTCATAGTGGTTGTAACTGTCCTTGAATCATCCCATTTTCACACCATTGCACTAATTGGCTGACCTCTGGTGGGCAATTACTGTGAAAAGTGAAAATTTTTTTCTGAATCCTAGAGTCATAGTTATTTTGGAATGAAAAATAAAAGATGGAACATATTTGTCAGTCCCAGTGACTAGATGTGAGTTCAGAACTACTTGGTACAAATTGATGAAAAGTACACCATCACAGATTATGCTAATAAAGGTATACTCACTGGTTGCATCCATTCATGAGTGACATTACAAAAACTGATTCAAGTATGTGGGAAGAAACTGGATACAAAATACTCACAACCTGGTACCTCTCCATGCTTTTATTTCTTTCATCCAAGCCTGTTACTTCAGGCATTTCAGATGTACCAAAATTATTTCCGTATGCCCTGAAAAGGAATAAATTAATTGAAGAATCTGAAGGAGAGAATGGTTAATATAGGGCCATTGTAGAGACGTTCGTTCTGCTTAATGGAGGATGAGGAAGCATCTTCAGTTTCTTCTAGTTCACCTCCAGATGACATCACCTTTAATGAAACTTTTTTGGTTGAATTATAAAAGGTAATATCTTTGGAAAAGAGATAGGCGTGCATTAGATCTGACAAGCCCCAAACATAAATTCTTTCCTATATACTTCAGCTGCAGAACATTATATGCAGTAACCCTCTACATCCATAAACGCAAGTTTCATCACCTAGACTGGCTGGCATACATTGAGTTCAAGAGGAACATTTAGTGGGAGCCTTCCAGTTGCATAATGTCCATGTTCTCCACTATTTGCACAAGGACAAAAATGTGCATTCATCACATATCACTGTATTTATATGTATGTATATCACTGCCATGGTGCAGCAGTCTCAGTGCTGAGTTTGGAAAGTGTGACAAAGAAAGGGTAAAGCCAGTTACATGGGAGTGTTGGGGATACCCCTAAAAAAGGATCCATCTCTTAACATGAGTCAGTCACTTTGCTATTGGTTGACTTTCAAATAATTAAATATAGCTAAACAGACATGGAGCTGTATTTAGAGCTAGACAGACTACATAAGCTAAGTCATGGGCAAATTCCTCTAAGTTACATTCACAGGTTATTTTCTTGGACAGGTATGATAGAAGCCTGGACAAGTATAGCAGGAATGTTTAGATCCTTTGCCACCATTGTTATCAGAGACTTAAATTGTCTGTTTTATGGTCATCCATATCAGGGTACTGTACTGGGACAGATACATGAGGCAACAGGTGAACTTCTGGTTGATGAGGGCAATGAGGAATTATATAATTTGGTTAAGATTGTTAATTAATTTGAGAGGTCATATGGCCAAGTGCAAAAATTATGCTATGATTGTCTCGTGTAAGGCTTCAGCCTCTGTAGTCATAATTTGATGCCATTCCTGCCTGAAATCTAGCCTATCCTAAAGATGTAAAGGCATGCTTTCTAGAATACCCTCTTAAATTCTGGAGCCATCTTTGAGGAAAAAGACCCATAAGTTGTTCTCATACATGGAGCAGAAGCAAAAAACAAATCTAGAGTAAAGGATTTCTTCAGAGTCATTTTTGAAATTAAAAAACTATTAAAATTAGAAAACTCTTCATCCTCCAAAGGAACGCTTTAAGAAATGTCAGAGAAAAAGTAATGTTCAACAAAAGCCCCCTAGCAAAATAAATGGGAGAAACATACACTGAGTTCATCACCAGTCTTGTTTGCCTTTAATGGTCTGCCATTATGTCAGATTTTTATCTGCTGGAGAAGTCAAATTTTAAATGGTAGAATTGTACAAAGGATCAGTGGAGCAGCAAATGTGAAGAAAAGTGTGTCCCATTTGGGGACACAGTATGGATAGCTGGGATTTAAGGCAGAAAGAAACATTTCTGGAGACACTGGAAAATATGAAGGTCCTACCAAACACCCTGATATTGGGCAATTTCAATTACCCTACCATTCACTGGGAAAACTACTCGAGTACAAATTCCCAGGCCCAGCACTTCCTGGAATTCATCAGCTCAAACGCACTGGATCAGCTGGTAAACTCCCCTACCAGAGGTGAAAACATATTGGATCTGGTCATCACCAACATGGGCAACAGGTGTTCCACACCGGAGGTCAACCCGTCACTGGTTAGATCAGACCATAAACTAATCACTCTGGATGTCCACACCCCACCACCGCCCTCAACTAAGGAAACCACAGTAAAAAAACTTTTCCAAAGCAAACTTCACCTTACTTAAGACAGAGGTGTTAAGTTTCACAGCCCCCACGCTGAAGGATAACGCTGCCCAAATGCAGAAACCTTTACAAATGAACTCTATGAGCACCTACAAGGATGCATGGATCGTGCCATCCCTAGCAAAACCAAGACTCACTCCTCTAAGAGAAGGAAACCAGTTTGGTGCACCCCTGCAATAAACAGGCTATACAATAGAAGGAGGAAACTAGTTCAGTAAAAAAGCAAATCCCAAGAAGGAAAGACATCCCTGATCAGTATCAGTAAGAAACTGAGGTCCCTCATGAAATCATCCAAGGCTAACTTCGAAAGAAAAATAGCCAAGGATTCAAAAGATAACCACAAAGCCTTTTTTAGCTATGTTAAGAATCTAAGTGGCAACTCGCAGATATGCATTGAACTAGTGCAAAATAGCACAAAATATACTGAACCTACTGATATTGCCAACATCCTGGCAAATAGATTCAGTGCAAACTTCACACCCCACTCACCTCCAAAAGGGCCCACAGCAATACCAGAAAATTGTAGTGTCCCAAAAATCACAGACGCACAGGTAAAAACAGCCCTTTCAAAAGCCAAAAACACAGCGTCAATGGGACCAGATGGTGTCCCAGGCTGCATCTAGCACGAACTACAGAACGAACTAACCCCCCACCTATACATGCTGTTCAACCTCAGCCACTCCACAGGCTATGTGACCATAGAATGGCACACAGCAATGGTTATTCCTCTCCTCAAAGGAGGTGCCACAACTGACCCTGGTAACTATCGCCCCATAAGCCTGACTTGCCTGGTCTGCAAGGCTATGGAGCGCATCATCATGGAACTCATTAACAAAGACATTGGGAACCTCCAAACACTTGACCCGACCCAGTTTGGCTTTGTTAAGGGCAGATCGTGTCTACTAAACCTGGTGGACTTCTTTGAGACAGTCACCAAGGCCGTAAATGAGGGAAAGGTGGTTCACACAGCTTACCTTGACCTCGCCAAGGCTTTTGACACCATTCCTCACTCGAGTATTACAGAAAAACTCACCAGCCTGAACATAAACCCCTACGTCATGAGATGGGTTGCAAACTGGCTTACAGACAGAACTCACATGGTAAGAATAGTGGGCTCCAGGTCTGACTCTAAACCAGTCACAAGTGGTGTCCCACAAGGCTCGGTCCTGGGACCCCTACTGTTCGGCATATACTTCTCAGAAGTACAGGGAAACACAGGAGGACAATGGCTAACCAAGTTTGATGATGACTGCAAACTGGGAGCCATGATTGACTCTCCGGTTGACACGGACATCCTCCAAAAGGGCCTTACTGAGACGGACACTTGGTGTCAAAGTCATGGCCTCAAGCTAAATGCCAAAAAATGCATAGTCATCCTGTTTGTGGGTGTTTTGTTTTTCTCAAATTACCACATAGGTGGCAGCCCCCTTAATACAGAAGAGGTAATAAGAGATCTAGATAGTAATCTCTCCTTTGACAATCATATTGCCAAAGTAGTTAGAAAATCTTTCTATGTGGCCCATCTAATTACTAAAGGGTTCACATCTAGAAATAAAGAGGTTATAGTGCCCCTCTACCCGTCACTCATTAGACCCATTATAAAGTACAATGCCCCATTTGGGATGTACCTCACAAGACACTTCCAACAGCTGGAAAGACCACAAAAGTACCTCACCAAGAGGATTACTGGTCTTAAACATATGTCCTATGCAGCCCGACTGAAAAAACTCTGGCTGTACTCAGTGGCATATCGCTTACTCAGAGGTGATCTCTGCCTGACTTACAAAGCCATGTCCAACTCAGAATTGATGGACATGCTCCACCTAAAGAAATCCAAGTCACCACGAGCCACGCGCTCTAGTGAGCTAAACCTCACCACAACAATAAGTAGAACATGCTGGAGGGATAGATTCCTGTCACAGAGACTCCCCATGCTTTGGAACAAAATTCCAAATGACATCAGGCAGAGCCCCTCACTAACACTCTTCAAGAGAAACCTTGACGAGTGGATGGGTAACAGAAAATACACCTCTGGGATCACTTCATTGGCTCTGCTTGACAGAGGATCAGTTAATTAATCAATGGGGCGGCGAAAGCCGACACACTCTGACTAGGCTTATAAATGCCCTCGGGCAGATAGCCTAGTACCTACCTATGAACCTAAAATAAAATGGTACATAGCTAAGATTTTTACCATAGGGATGGGGATGTGGTTAATAATACACTAAGTTATAATTTCTGATCGTATCTGTATATATTAGAGATCCTAATATAGTTAGGTTAATCAGTATACATTCAGATTAACAGATATGGAAAACTGTACAGCTATATGACAGCAAAGACAAGTTTAAAAGGATACTGTGAAGAGTCACTTATAATAGAGAAATTTGCACAGCCTTAACACAAAAAAGGGCAAGCTTGCTG
>NC_056741.1:606043625-606088625 GCF_019279795.1 Protopterus annectens | reverse complement strand
GAATGGCGAATGGCAACGGTGGTCCCGCTACACAAGGGTGGGGCCACAACTGACCCTGGGAACTACCGACCAATAAGCCTGACCAGTCTGATCTGTAAGGCTATGGAGCGAATCATTATGGAACTCATAAATGGAGAGATTGGGAACCTCCAGTCGCTGGACCCCACACAGTTCGGCTTCGTCAAGGGCAGATCATGCCGCCTGAACCTGGTGGATTTCTTTGAGACAGTTACTCAGGCTATAGATAAGGGAAAGGAGGTACACAAGGCTTACCTTGACCTTGCTAAAGCATTTGACACCATTCCCCATTCGTGTATTATTGATAAGCTCACCAGCCTGGGCATAAACCCGTACGTCACAAGATGGATCGCAAACTGGCTCTCAGACAGATCCCATAAAGTAAGAGTAGCGGGATCTATGTCCGAATCCAGACCAGTAACGAGTGGTGTGCCTCAGGGCTGTGTCCTGGGGCCCCTCCTGTTTGGCATATACTTCTCAGAAGTACAGGCAAGCACGGAAGGGCTGTGGCTGACTAAGTTTGCGGATGACTGCAAACTGGGTGCTATAATAGAGTCTCTGGCTGACATGGAGATCCTCCAGAAGGGCCTAAATGAGACTGATGCATGGTGTCAAAGCCATGGTCTCAAGCTAAATGCAAAAAAATGCGTAGTAATCCCCTTTGGAAAAAACAGAGTACCCGCAAACTACAACATAGGAGGTAATCCCCTGAAATCTGAAGAAGAAATAAGGGATCTAGGGAACCAAGTAGATAGCCAGCTTTCCTTTGATAATCATGTCGCCAAAGTGGTTAGAAAATCCTTCTGTGACCCATCTGATCATGAAAGGGTTCGCATCAAGATCTAAGGATGTAATGTTGCCCCTCTACTCTTCCCTCATCAGACCCATTATTGAGTACAATGCACCAATTGGAATGTACCTGGCTAGACATCTCCAACAGCTGGAGAGACCACAGAGGTACCTAACCAAGAGAATTACTGGCCTCAAACAGTTGCCCTATGCAGCACGATTGAAAAAGCTAAGACTGTTCTCTGTTGCATACTGCTTTCTCAGAGGCGATCTCTGTCTAACGTACAGAGCCATGACCAACCCAGAATTGTTGAACATGCTCCATCTTAGCAAAACCAAATCTACTCTAGCTACACGCTCTAGGGATATAAACCTCAACACAACAATGAATAGAACATGCTGGAGGGATAGATTCCTTTCGCAGAGACTTCCCTTACTATGGAACAGGGTCCCGATCTACATAAGACAGAGCCCCTCACTATCACTCTTCAAGAGGAGCCTTGATGAGTGGATGGGTAACAGAAAGTTCACACCGGGGATCACACCAACAGCACTACTAGATAGGGGCCAAGGGTACTAGCTGCTAGTACAAGGGTCTAGGGAACTACTAAAGGGGCGGTGAATACCGCACAACGTGGCTGGGCTAATATATGCCTTCGGGCAGATAGCTCAGTACCAACCTATGAACCTATGAACCTATAAAAAAATAATAAATAAATAAATAGATCCAACAGTTTGACTGAATACTTCCTGGGCCATATTCAATAAAGCCTACACTAAGTGTACACTAAGTTTACATGATTTGTATTCAAGAACATTCTTATCACATTTTTTTGTGTTTTCTAGTCACTCAGAAAGATTACAGTAAGTGTACATGTAGTCTACATTTTGTGATAACCTTTATGAATCCCTGTCAATATTTAAATCTCCAAGAACATACGTAAGTAGGAAAACTAAAATTAGGAGGAAGAAGGTGTGAGTTATGTCTGTGTTGTCTGTTCACTCTGAGTGGTGTACACTTAGTGTACATTTAGTGTAGGCATTATGGAATCCCAGGGCCTCTTTTTATTTTCTATACACTTGCATAACTAGAATATGAACAAGTTATACCATGAATTGTTGTGTTGGTCCAGTCACAATGGCTAGTGCACTATTTTTCTGCAGAAGTCCTCATTTTCCTCTTTTTGCAATACAAAATGATTTTTGTATGGCTTTTTAAGTAAAATTTCTGTTTATGCTTACTTTCTTTCAACACTTTATCTGCCAGCTGCTGCCAGGTACAAACAATAAATGAGAAGTAGGCAGTTTAGCTTTAAGATGTCTATCTTTCAAAAACTGTGCAGGTGCAAATCATAAGTCTGCACTAGCATATTCCTGCATTCTTGAGTCAAAAAAAAAAGCAAACCAAATTCTCTGAATTGTCATACTTTTAATAAGATTTGTTAGCTGTCTGGACCTTTCGCTCAACTTGCCTATTGCTCTGCTGATGGCTTGGTGGTCCGCTTAAACTCCTATTGCACCAAAAATGTACAAAAAGTCTTGACTCATAAACTGTGGACTACTGCCTGACATTATTTCAGGAATGCTAGACCTAAAAAAATAGATTTCAGCACTTTGAGTTGTAAACTTTCTGGATATTTTGAATAATAATCAATACACAGGAGAATGGAATAAATATGCTACTACTTCTATCCAAGGATCATGCAGCAACATTTCCTCTTTTTCATAATGAATATTTTTAAGGCCAGATCCAACACAATGTAATTTAAGGCCCAGTACTAGCTGTGGGGCCTGGCCTGTCCATTAAATATAAAAAAAATAATAATAATTAACTGCACAGCTGCCCTGTTTGTGAACCCAGTCTCTTTCCACTACTGTGTATATCAGACCACTCTGCTCTGCTGGTCTGTGTGTGACTCCAGTCCTTTCCACTGTTGTGTGTGTCAGACCACTCTGCACAGCTGATAATAAAAAGATCCGTGACGCGATAAAACCACCACTTTACTGTAAATGTAGAATCACTGGCTTAGCACTTTCACCCATAACATTGGGCTTCTTCAGAGTCAGTTACACTCAAAAAAATCAGGACTTTTATAGCCCTAAACAGGCAATCAGCCAATATAAAAAACATCCATTAAAATTAATTATCCAATTAGCCATTTGAACCCAACCCCTGCTACAAAGGAAAAAGACAGCACAATAAATAGCACAAGAAATACTATGATAGAACCACATCTTAAAACAGAAAAAATGGTTATAATAAACTGTTTCATGTAAACCCCTTTGGTGAATACTTTGTCCAAGGAAAGTTAAACATATAATCATCTGTTAAATAAACTGAGATTGATGTTTCAAAACACTTGCAATAGAAATGTTTTCATTAATGCCTGGTGTTTTTGTTGCATCCAGGTGCAACTGCCATAAACATTCTCTCATCTCTAATAAAGTTTTAACATCACCTCCCATGTCTTTTTTGGGCACTCTGTCAATGACAAAAAATATAAACTTTTTGTAGTTGCCGTGGTTTTATCGAGTCATGGATCTTTTTATTCTTACCAGTGTTCGTTCAATTTGGCACTCTGCACAGCTACCCTGTGTGTGAGTCCAGTCTCTTTCCACTGCTGTGTGTGGCAGCCTACTCTGCACAGCTGCTCTGTATGTGACTCCAGTCTCTTTCCACTGCTGTATGTGGCACCCCACTCTGCACAGCTGCTCTATGTGCAGCACCTCTGAAACATTCTTGAGCTCAGGAGAGAGAAGCGTGTACTTTTGTAGGTATGGTATGATATTGATACCATATTGAAGAGATTGTTGCTGCTATACAGATCAAGGATTGATGCCATACTGAGGGAATTGTTGCTGCCGTAGATTTAGCATGTTTTTTTTTTTTAGTAATGCAGAGGTAGATGTGTGTGTGTGAGTGTGTGTGTGTGCTACTATTGCTTGAACCTCTCTTTTCAGGTAAATCACTGAGGATTACAGTCAGTCAGTAATACCACAGTCATTACAGTCAGTCAGTAATACCATAGTCAGCCATTAATACTAGTCATTTTGTGTGTCAGTGAGAATTACAATCAGCCAGTAATCCATTCATTAGTGTTTCATATTTTTTCTTTTTAGAAAGTGCATACATATATGCTCTCTCCTCTTTTTTCTATTTACATCTTATCCTCTTTTTATTTATTAACCAAGTCCCAGGAGCACTTTTTGATTAAGTGACTTGTTCAGAGTCATGCAGCAGGCAAATGGAGCTAGAAAGAATCAAATCCTGTACCCCTGACTACAGGAAGCAACTAAATAAGAGCTCAGAGCCTTACTCCTCTGCAATAATTGGATTCAGTAATGCCAGTCATTAGAGTTTCATAGTTATAGATGTTGTTTAGAAACTGCACATTGGCATAATACTTGTTCTGTTAACTTGTTAAATAAATTAGAGTAGTTTGGCATTTAAGGCCCAGAGCTGTTAACAAACTGCTTCTTGTAGTCAAAAGTACAGGCTTTGAATCCCTTTACCTCCATTTGCCTATAGCAGGGGTCTGCAACATGTGGCTCTAGAGCCACATGTGGCTCTTCCACCCCTCTGCAGTGGCTCCATGTAACTTTGAAAAATAATGGCCACTCTACTGCACAAAACACACACACACACACTCTGAGAGTGATTGAGTGATAGACTTTAAATATTGCTCTTAGAAACTTGCTAAAATAACATGGTTTCTGCTAACATGCGTTTTCCAAACACACACACACACACACACACACACACACACACACACACACACACACACACACACTAGCCTCTCAACTGTGCAGACTTTTGCAGAATGTCCTGACTTTTGCCTCATGGTCTGTTTCTCATAACATTGTGGTTTTCTAGCAAATCGAGGGGTGAAGTCAGAAAAATAGACTTTTGAGTTTCAGACTTCATACCCTTCAGAAAAATAATGCTAATATAAAATCTGTTATTCTATCAACTTTTTAAGTTTGTAAGAGCAGTATTTAAAAAAGTGTCCCTAGTTTTGGGCCTTTGGGCCCCGTTACTTATGGCTTTGTCCAGATTACTTGTTCTAAGAGGTTGAGAGATAACACACACACACTCACACACAAAAACACACACACACACACACACACACACACACACACACACACTGAGAGCGATCAAGCAATCCCAACAAAGGAATAAAAATAGGGACGGATTTTAAATATTGCTCTTATAAAATTAGTTCTTTTATATTTAGTATAATAACTATATATATATATATATATATATATATATATATATATATATATATATATATATTACTTTATACACTGTGTTATCTTCATTATTTTTCAGTGTGTTGATTCATTTGATCTCAAGCAGATATCTGAGGTGTACAGTCATACAAGTCCCTGTAATTGGTATGTGTGAGGCTGTGTTTTTAAATACTTTGTTCCTGCAACCCACTGTAGTTATGGAGTAAAAGAAAGAATTGACTGTAGTAAACAGGAACATCATAATATGAGCCATGTTCTTTGGGTGCAATCTTTGGTTTTCCTATTTTGTTGACTGCTGACAGTGTGTTTATTATTTGTCTTTGAATAAACTGGACAGCATGAAGTCTATGAGTTTAATTTTAACATTTTAACTATGAATACATTTTCAATTAACTAATTTTTTGCAGGCACATAGGTGTGAAATGCCCTGTGTTGAGCCACAACAGCCTGTCTGGTACTTAATGCATGTGAAATGTTAATGAGCTACTTCTATAGTATAGGCGTTTCCTCCCTAGGCCTTAATTTGTCTAGTGTGTAACTTTGACCAAATCACTTCACCAGACACTGCTCTTGGGCTGACACTGAAAGAGGACAGCTGCATCCAGTGGGCTGTCCCAAACTGTTAGCAAATGTGTCGCACATTTGTCTTTTGAATTCTTGCACCCTTCATATAACTAACAATTAGGGATTCACTGTATGCTGCTTAACTATGAATCCCAGCCTATAACTTGTAGTTTAAAGGAAAACTCCACCTTCTCCTACAATTTAACTCAACCCTTAGGATATTTTCCTCCCTACAGTATGGTTCCAGTGTTGTATAAGTTCCAGAAACCTTCTTGTAATTTATAAAACTTTCTTTTCCTAGCCTTGAAATCAAAGGTAGGGAAAGCACTCCCACATTTTTAAGCTTAACTTCTCACATACTTTTCAGAGAAATTTGTCTCTGCCTGCATGACATAACACAGACACAGAGAAATCTGTAGTTTACCCTGTTAGGTACTGCTGATAATTAGTTCTGATGATGTCAGGAGCTTGGCAGCTGCTATAAAAATGACAGAGAGGTGTGGAACTGTTTTCCACAGTCTTTACTACAGATTGGAAGAGAACCTATACTGATTAACAGCTGATTTTAATGTAGCCATGCCTTTCATAGCATAACAAACCAATTAGATTAGTCAAAGGATCAAAGGCAGTTGTCAACTCTTCTGACAAATAAACATAAGCATCATTATTACAGTATTGAAATGCTAAGCTTTAAATGTTGATTGTTTATACTACTTTTTATATGACGACTTAAATGTAGTATCAGAGATGTCTGTGACATTTAGAGAAAAGTCAGAAAATATTTTTTTCTTGTAATTCTTGTAAAGTATCACCTCATTTACCATTTTCATGACCCCGCCACCACAGGACAGAACCACCCAAATCAGGACTGCTCTGCAGGAAGTGAATCAGGTGGCAACCCTATCAGCCAAGTGCACTGATAGTATTTTTAAGAAGATCGTTTATGCTTTCTTGTGACATCCTTCCAGAGAAGAATACATATCCAGTACACAGATCCATAGTAAGAGACATCTTCCACTGACTTTTGAGTCACTTGTTACACTGGTAGAATGCCTGAGCATTTTCTAGTCAACAAAGGAAATGTAACCATCGATGGCAACCATGATATACAGCTGAATTTACTTTAGCATGCATGTATTATGTGCCCTTTCATTAAAAACATTAGGAAAGGAAATTAGATGTACTTAAACTATATATATATATATATATATATATATATATATATATATATATATATATATACACACACACACACACACACACACACACACACACACACACACACACACACACACACACATATATGGGTCTACTTTTACTTACCAAATTTAAACTTCTTTGAATCAGAAATTTCCAACTCCAATTCATCGAAACACAGTACAACTGAAACCACGGACTACCAAACTGCTTTCCCCTGGGAAATTAGCCACTTGGCCACCAGGGAAAAAAAGTCAACAGAAAAAAATTAAACCCATCCAAGCAGGGGGCTTTGTCCCCCATACCCCTCAACTAAACATACCAACTCTGAGATCACACTACACTGGGGGAAAAAGGCAAAGTTCACCCTGGTGGCCAAGTGGTTTGTTTCCCAGGGAAAGCAGTTTAGTAGTCCATGGTTTTGGTTGTATGGTGTTTCGATGAAGTGGAGTCGTCAGTTTCCGATATGAAGATGTATAAATTCGTTAAGTAAAAGTAGACCATATATATATATATATATATATATATATATATATATAATGTATGAAGCTGAAATACATGTGTGTATCACACATCTTACATATATGTATAGAAATATACGATTGTGTGTATAATGCAGAAATAGATTTATTTGTGTGTGTGTGTGTGTGTGTGTGTGTGTGTGTGTGTGTGTGTGTGTGTGTGTGTGTGTGTGTGTGTGTGTGTGCATGCATATACATCTAGTAACATTTCACCTCCCAGTCTGCAGTTAGGAAACTTTTTCATGTATAAAATTCCTTTAAAGTATCTGCATTGTATAGTGCAACCGCCAAAACTGTCTTTCTACTAATTTGTTATAAAAACTCACTTTAATGTATGTGCAGTTAATTTATTCATTGTTTTAAATCTTGAGATGTCTCTTTTATAAACTTTTAAATGCTTTTGCTTTAATAGACGTTTTGCACATTTTCATAATAACTTTGTATATATAACTATGGAGCTTTTCTCCATGGGTGTCCATTGAAAAGGGGTTTTATTTCCCAGTCAAAGTCTCTCTGTAAAAAAATGTAAATAAGTAAGTAAATAAACAATGGGGGTGATGAGCTGAAGCTCCAGACTTACATATATGAAATAGCTTGCTGTTTTTATTTCCACTGTAGTCTAAAATCCTGTGCTATGGTCACTAATAATTTTCAGCTCTACATCCACTGGACACATAATCCAGCATTGATTACAGGTGAAACAGTGTATAGCTAAACTATCAAGCAAAGAGAGAGTGAAACACTGACACAAGGAATCCAAACATCCAATTTTTCATTAATAAGTTTATTAACCTTAAAGTCCTTGATTGTGGCATTCATGCATTACATATGTAAATATGATAAGCAGTACTACGTAAGAAAAACAGTTATATGAAATTAATAGGAAAACTAAAAGTACAACACAAAGAGCAGACAAGATGTGGCTAAAGTGTATGAAAGACAGGAGTCAAGGTGATGCAGCAGAAAAATGGGAGGAAATGGGCTTGAAAAAGTACACTACAATGCTTCTTAAAATTATTAAGTACATTAACAACATATATGCTTCCTATGCCTGTGCAATTCATGGAGAAAATAGATGTTGAGCTGACATTCTTGAATTTCTGCTGTGCCTTTTTTTACCACTGACGAAGGGAAATGCGAACCTGTGTATAACATATTGAGCATGGAGCATCTTTATTTGACAGCCATTTGTGCTTGCCTCATTGGCATTGCCTGTGTTCATACTGGTCACCAAACTGTTGTTTTCTCATCAGACAATTGTGGAATTTGCTAGAGGTAGAGAGATATAGATTCAGACAGTGTTAGTAATTTTATGTCACTGTCCATCCTATATTATTCCTCTCTAATGTTTATTTCCCTGACTTTTTCCCTTGGAATATATCTCTAGTTTATTACCGTATATTTTTATTCTAATGAGGCTACCACCCCATCCCCTAAGTAGAAAAACATTAATGTTTTGTTTCTTATGTGTTGCATTCAAGGACCAACCATTGTTATATGTAATATGTGTGACCACCCATCTTTACTGCATTATTTGTATTGCTGTTGTTTGTTTTTTTTCTTTTTTCTTTCATTTCAGCTCAATTGTATCACTATTTACTACGTCAACTGTTTTTTTCTGTGATAACACTGTTTACTATGTAACTTGGAGCTTTTCTCCCCAGGCCTTTTTTGGCTCAGTTGGACACTCCCAATAAACAAATGTAAAATAAATAAGATAAAAATAAAATAGTAGGCTAATGACCCGAGGGGGGTCTTTCTAAGCTTAACCAAGTTTTCCTGAAAGAATAATTGCTTCCTGTATCCAAATAGGGCATTGACAACAAGGCATTTATAAGCTACCTCTGTCCATAAGGGACACGGGTTCCAGACCTTTTGAAAATTTCCTGTTCCCTATCCACTGGTGTAGATTGCACTTCACTTGGGTAAGAGACAAACTCAGCTTCACATGGATGGGAAGCCTGTTCCACAGGAGGGGCAATCTCTGGTATGCATATCTGTCTCTCTATCATGTTCTGTTTAAGCCACAGACAAAATTCATGTCCTTAGACCATGTATTTCTGGTACTGTTTAAGTTACAAGTATGCAGGAGATTCGTAAGTGTGGCGTTTGCAGATGCCTTGTAAGCCAGACATAGATCACCCCTCAGCAATCTATAGGAGACTGAGTAAAGAGAATGGGCTTTAAGGGACTTTGCATAAGGTAGGTTTGTTACACATTAGTGGGTGACTAATAGATTGCCCCTCTTTAGTAGCAAGTAGCTATGCACATCATTTCACAGGAAATGATTACTTGGCAGATAGTAAACTAGGGAAACATTCAAAGAGCAAAATATACATAAACATACACAGATGACAAACAAATGCAAAAGAGTATATATAAGCAAGAGAATATCATTGATAATGTCATTATTTTATAGTCAGCTGTGGGGAAGTGTGCTGTAAATAAAATGGAATGGAATGGAGTAGGAAAAGACACTGCAGAAAGGAAATGTTATGTATGTTAAACACATCACCACTGTAATTATTACTGAGAAAAAACATTGCAGAAAAGATTAGCATGTAGTGAAAAGCTATGAATTTCTTTGGACACACCCTGAAACCCACAGCCACCATAACTAATAACAGACTGAAGAAGCATAACATACAAACAGTACTGCGATAGTTGTAAAGTGTATTGAAACAAACAATAAAGAGATAAGGTCATCAGTTCATACAAAGTTGCGAATAATGCAGTCCATGAGACCATGAAGGAGTCCAGCCCAAATTCCCTGTTGCTGCAAAGTACTGCCAGGTTAAGTGATTTGCTCAAGGTCACATAGCAGGAAAATAAAGATGGAAAGATTCAAACCATATACTCTTAGCACTGGAAACAGAACGTTAGTCCTCTGTACTTACTGCCAGAAATATCAATAGTTCTGTTAGAGAAACAGGAATAGATTGCTGTATGCCTCATTTCATTAAAGTAACCATCAGGAGTGCAGTTTCCTGCAAAAGTACAGAGTAATTTTTAAGTCTTACTCTTACAGAGACCAGAGGTTGGTGGTGCAGTGGTAGCATTGTTGCCTCACAGCAAGAGGTTCTCCAGTTCGATTCTCAGCTGGCGCACCTTCTGTGTGAAGTCTGCATGTCCTCCCCGTGGTCGAGTTGCACTCAAAAGACATGCATAAATGGGCATGCCTTCATTGAAGGTTGGGCGTCGAGCTGGCATCTCGGCACCGTAAAAATCTACTGCCAATCATTAGCAGACCGGAGTTCTGCTGTGGTGACCCCTAACCAGGAAAAGCCAAAAGAAGAAGAAGAAGACTCTTACAGAGACCAGAGGTTAAGGAGTCCTTGTGTCATTATCAAGGAGTCAGTTTAGCTAAAGGGTGACTTACTGTACATTAATAAATCATTTAATGAGCAGAATAACATTAAAAGGGAAATAAAAACATAATGCCAGCAGAAATCTGTGCCACAAAAAAGTTATCCAAAGGTAAGGAATATTGGTAATACCTGGCTGTAGAATTATAGAATACTATAATAAGGAGAACGAGAACACAAAATTAGTTATGAAACAAATGCAACTGATAAAGAATTTCCTACGATATTCAGAACCCCCCCCCCCAAAAAAAAAAAAAAAAAACTTCCCACTGCAGGGACTGGGGAATAGAATTATTTTTCAGTCCCTTAATTTTGCTGTGTCATTACTTTGTCAGATTTGTAGAAGAGTGATTTTCCTGTACTTTAACAAATCACTGTATGAGCTGTTGTTTGCGTTAATAGTAGGTGTTTACTATCTTTTCCAGGTGTAGAGTAATATTGAAAGAAATTATTCAGAGATGGGCGGTTCTGTATTTTATAAATGAGATTGTAAGCTATATGTTCTTGAGAGTATGAGAGCTAGTGTGGTAACTCAAGCCAGTTTAGTTGTTTTAGAGATTTACAGTGATAGGTTCTGTTGGAGTGGTTTATTGCAAATTTAGGCAGTTTTGCTGTAACATGCTTCTACTTTTAATTTTTAAATAGCCTGTAGTTTTACAAGTATTGGTGAAGCATTATGGATAGATAGGAGGAAATATGTTGATGCAATGGACTTAATGAGGGCATATGTAACGAAAGGTTTTGCCCTGTAAAGCAAACTAAGCTTTTGACAGGTCTTTTAAATGGATTGTTATACGTGCTGATCATATTTTAGGTTTTTGTCTATAGTAACCCCAAAGAGCGTTGCAAGAGGTACTACTTCAATAGTTATATTACAAATCTGAACTAAGATTGGAAAGATACTGCATTGTGCAAATGTAGCACGCATGAGATTACCTATCATGACATATTTGTGTATCTTTACAATTGTTTTGATCTTTCAGAATCTGATTTGAGGCATTCAGAAGTCAAAAAATGGCCCATTGACTTCAGAGATGATAAAAGCTGATGAAGAGATGCAACACTTAACCTGTTTTCAGCTTCAAGCCTGTGTGGCTGAATCTATCTGACTGATGTAAGATAAAAAGTAATTCATGATCCTTCTTAGTAGCACCCCTCAATAAAAGATTATAAGTTATACTAGCCATATTTTCTAGCTCTTCACTCTATTCAGATACTGCTCTTGGAAACATGTATGGAGCTGAGGAGATTCCAAAATGCAGACTTAGAAACCTTTATGCAGAGGGCTGCTGACTGTGCAAAACCGTAAACTACCTTCATTTAGCCTATTTTGTTAACACTTTTGATTAAATTTCAAGCGCAGAGAATAATTTAGCATTAGTTGTAGTTGCAGCAATCTCCTCAGCTGCTTACAGTGGATAATGTTACACTTTTTTAACAAGAAATATCTTTATTACATTTTCATTTATGACGTAGGCAATCATGCATTTACATAAATGAAAACAAATGATATTGACATAATCATAGTTGCAAGCATTATACATCACAAACTATATTGACATAATTTTAGTTGCAAACATTATATATCACTTATAATCCACCCAATCATTATCAGTCAAACATTACATAGTTCATTCAAATCCTGCCTTCTTTTAAACCTCATTCCTCCAATGTATTGTTCCCACAATTCCCATTTTTTCCAATGTAATTTGCTCCTACCTTTTTCTAAAGATCCCAATTCCAGTTGTTTTATATTTGTTACTATATTCACTACTCATAATACATTTGCTTTAGACTTTGATTTACATTTTCTAGTAATTGCTTTTTTGGCAGCCACCATAATTAGATTCAGCAATGCCTTACTTTGCCTAATTCTGTGTCAAGAGTTCAGAAAAATAATTTCCCTAGTTACTCCAATTTGCTCACACAGTATCTCTGATAGAGTAGTCTGCAGGGAATCTTTAAAATCTGGCAACTCATTACACACCCAGAAGATATGCTCCCAATTACCTCTTTCTTCCCCAACAAACCTCCAACATTTGCTGTCAACATGAGGAAAAATTCTCTGGAGTCTACTTGGGGTATAAAATATCTGTGTAAACATTTCCAAGCAAAAATCTTAAATGGTCTAGATTTTGTTGCATATTTGGGAGGCAAGCATATATCCCCCATGTGTTTCTTTGTGAATTGCTTATCCAATCTCACTTACCAATCCTTTCTAACCTCCTCTGACTGATTCTTATAGTTATGCGATATTTTGTATGCTCTACTAATTATTCATTTTTAACAGCAGCTTCTTCTGTTTTACATTCTACTAAAAATTCTGCCAGTGCTGTTCTTTCATTTAGGACCCCCCCTCCCAATTTCTGTGTCTTTGCCTATACTCTGATATCAATCCTCGATAGGATCCTCGATAGGGATGGCAATTTCTAACCTGCAGTACAATCAATTATTAGCCTCTTCCCATTCTGTTACCTTCCCCTCTGTAGTTATTTGCTCCCAATACCTTGGTTCCTTTGACAGTTTTCTCCAGTAAATTCTAGCCCCCCTCCTTCCTATTGTTTGTATCCCTAGTTGCAGTCATTCCTATTGACAGAATCTCCTTTCTCCGTTTCCATGTTGGCTTAGTTCTTAGAATACTTTCTGCTACTTTATGAATATAATATTCTATATGATTATTGTTTTTCTCTTAAAGGTCTGCATCCAAAATCCAAGTCTCTCCTTGTTCCTTGAGCTTCCCCCAGTTTCATCATCATCCCTTTCTACTTTGAATTATAGGATCTGATGTTGTTAATCTTCTTTCCATTCATCACTGATGGGTTCGATTCTGAGCCCTCAGAACCGAGTTGGTCTTTTACCAAGCTCGCGCCAGCCAAAAACTCTCGAGCTAAGCTTCTACCCAGAATGCCCTTCTCCCTGTTACCTCAGATCTTGCTTGCCACATAGCTGTAAAGCCGCGTTTCAGCCGAGCTCTCAGCTAAGTGGAAAAATATTTGATATTTTGTATGGAAAACTTATGGATATTTCTTCCTGTAGTGAGTGATTAGTCTTTCTAGTGTTTTTTCTATAGTCAGACCTTGATCTTTTCTTCCTTGCTTTACCCGTTGGTAAACTTTCAAGTACCATTGTTGGTACAGCCTTCTCTACTTACCCTTGTGGTGTTCCTTCAATACCAGATTTCTCTTTTCTTTCCTAGCATGTTAGCATTTTTCAGTAGGATTGTTCTGTTTTTATATATATATATATATATATATATATATATATAGGCTCAATACTAATCCATGAACGGCAGCTTCACCAAAAGTGAAACCGCCGATCATACATTTGGGAAAGTGCTTTTCACCGAAAAAGCACTTTCGCGAACGTATGATAAGATATAGGGAAAATCAGGGGGAATGGCTGTTGCTGAGATCGTAGTACAGTGGGGATGAGGGAATATTCCCTTTTCCCCACTGTAGTGCGATCTCAGAAGTGAGAATATAAAAGTAGGGGGGTGTGGGGTGTGGGGTGCAGGGGGGGCTTGCCCTCATGTGTAAATGTAATGGCAAGTTACCTAATAGTGTTTCTCCCGATGATTGTGTATATTGTTTGGGGGTGCCCCATCTTTCGGTGCAACCTCCCTGTGACATTTGTCAGAGTTTCAGTCAACACACTCTGAATGAGTGGAAGAATAAACTGATACTGAAAGGGTTACTTAAGTCTCCCTTTTCAGATGCCATTTCTGCGATGGAGGTCTCAACCCCTCCTACAAAAGACAAAAAGAGGTCCCACTCGGTTCCCTCCTCAATCTTGGGTGATCAGGGTAAGCCTGTGAAATCAAAGATCCCCAAGTTGTCCTCAGAGTATAAATCTGCCTCTACGGCTTCGTCCTTGTTGGCTTCAAGCATTTCAAAACCTATGATACTAGCACCAGCTTCAGCACCAATCTTGCCTCTGGCACCAACAATAGACCTCACTATGCCTACTATGACTTCAGCACCTGTGGCCACCATGGTTTAGGGCATGCCTTCAATACCTTCGTCTGTTATGATATTGGAACCTACCACTTCGGCTCCGAGTGCCCCTTCAGAACTGAGCATTTCTTCAACCAAGTTGGACTTGACCCCATTAATCTCGGTCTTGAAACTTGAGACATCGGTGCCAGCAGACCCTGCAACATGGACCTGATACTCTCCTTCCATAGATCTGTTTGTGGGCCAGATGTATAGCCCATTCATTGATTGACCTGACTCCCCATTTGGAGTATCCACTAGATCCACTAGGACCCTGCCAGAACTTGATGTGGTGTGTCTTGTAGACCAGCAGTTGGCAGCCATGGGGATGCCCACACTTTCTAAGACCCATCCACCTGCAGGACTTGGGTTGGTTTCTCCAAGGACTCCTTCTTACACTCCTCCTTCGACCATTCTTGTTCCGAAGCTTTCTGTTCAGACATCCTTCTTGGAACCCACCACCTCGGTGCCTGTAGTGGACCTCACTCAGGCTCCAGGTTTGCCTTTTTAGTCCTCAGTTCCTGTGGAACTGGTCCTTCCTCAATCTGGGGATTGGTGGCAGGCACCTCGGCTCAGGGCACTGTTACGTGTGTGTCTTCAGTTCTGTCCTCAGTGCCGGTAGCCATGTCTGCACCGATCCTGTTTGGGGCTCCACCTGCAGTGACGGGTTCTTCGGAGTGGAGTGTGACTCGGTCCTGAGGTTGTCTTTTTTGATTCCAGGCTCCCATCCCTCTTTGGGCAGACCTGTTCTCTGCACGATGGAGAGGGCTCTCACTTCTCGAAGCACTCCCTTGATGTCGGAACCCCAGTTTTCACCCCCCGAGCTACAGCTGCCACAGACCACCTCCCCGGGGCACCAGGCAGAGAAGCCACAGGACATCCCTGTTCAGGGTACCCACTCTTCTGAGTCCTCCTCAGAGAACCCCTCTAAGGAGCCCTCTCAGAAGAGGACGTGCAAGAGGAAGCACATGGACTCGCCCAAGGAGACTTTAACAGAAGGAATGGATTGCAATGATGGTGAAGGGTCCCTATGGTCACCTCCTGATGATGTCTCCTTTGGAGTCATCTTGGAAATGCTAAAAAAGAGAGATGACTGGAAGCCCTCCAACCCTTCTTCTGAGGAGTCTGTGTTCCTGCAGGCTTTCTGGGCCCGACCATCTACCTCTTGGATGATCTCGCCTGCCGATGAGCTCTTCCAGCTCATTGTGCAGTGCGCTTGGAAGAACCCTGATTCCATTCAGGTGATCCTTTGGAGACCTGACAAAATTCTTTCCCCTCCAGAGGAGAACCAGCATTGGTCCAGAGGGTTACCAGTTGATGCTATGGTGGTGGCAGCGGCCACAAAAAAGGACTTGGCTGAGGAGAGTCCTGCTGTCCACCACCCACCCAACAGAGAGTCCTGGATGGTGGACAGACTTGGGAAGCGAGTTTTTGCATCAGGGACCTTTGCCATATGGTCTCTAAACTATTTGGCACATTTTACAAGGCTCCAGAGGGACTTGATCTCCAAACTCTCTGGGACACTCATAGGACAGGTGTCTGATGATGTCAGAGGCAAAGTGGCTTCACAGTTCGCAACCCTGGAATTGATCTCCAACTCGTCCATGAGGTTGCTATCACATGCAACCGAAGGGGCAGCTAGAGCAGTGGGTTCAGGCATTGTCATTAAGTGTCATGCCCGAATGCACATTTGTGACCTCATGGACCCCTTCAAGTCTTCCTTTTTGAATGCTCCCATTGAAGCATCATCCCTTTTTGGCTCCAAGGTGAAGGGCACGCTAGCCAGGTGCATGCAAGATGGCAATACCCTGTCTGCCACAGGCCTATGGTTTTCCAATCTTCAACGTTCCTTCTCCAGGAATCAGAGGAGTGGGAAAATGTGGCACAAAAAATCTCAGGGTCCTTTCCGTGCCACACATGGTAATGATATCCCCAGGGGAAGAGGGGGTAACAATTCCAAAAGATGCCCCTACAGAGACAGAGGGGGTCCTTGTAACCAAGGCTAAAGGGACTCCTTCTCTGGACAGCCTTACCAGTGCTCCTGAAGAACAGCCCAATTGCTTACCTATGGAAGCAGTCGGGGGTAATTTTTCTCTGCACCAAGCTGCCTGGCAATCTATTACCACCTATCGTTGGGTACAGAGTATAATCACCAGAGGTTACACAATCCCCCTTTCTTGTCAACCAAACCTTCCAAAAAAGCTTCCCAATGTTCCACCCAGTCAAAGGGAAAAAGCAGCTTCAGAGATAATAAAGCTATCTCAAAAAAGAGTCATCCAACCAGTCCCACCAGAGCAATGCAGATCTGGATTCTTCTCAAGATTCTTTTTGGTGCCAAAAAAGACAGGGGACTGGAGAACCATTTTGGATCTCAGCAGCTTGGACAAGTCTGTGACCCAAACCAAGTTCAGATGGTCATGGTTTAGTCCATTCTCCCTTTTTTAAGGGAAAATGATTGGATGTGCTTGATAGATCTCCGGGATGCGTATTACCACATCAAAATGGACAAACACTCCAGGAGTCTGCTTCACTTCTAGTCAGGGGCCAGTCACTATCAGTTCTGTGCCCTGCCGTTCTGTCTCTCTACAGCCCCCAGAGTGTTCATGAAGTGCATGGCAGTGGTCACAGCTCATTTGAGACTACAAGGATTCTGGGTATTTCCATATTTGGACAACTGGCTCCTCACTGCTTCCACCGATGGTCTTCTGGTAACAGCACTGCATTATACACTCTCTCTGGCAAAAATTTTGGGAATAGCAATACATTGGCAGAAATCAAACCTTACTCCTAAGCAACAAATAGAATTCATCAGAGCACTTTTCAATACCTGGTCCTGTATAGTGTCATTCCCAATCCACAGACTCCAGTGACTGAGGCTCCAGCTCCGGATGATACTCTGTCAAATGAAAGTTTCAGCAAGGGAGGTTCTTCAGGTCATAGGATCCATGGCAGCTTCAATTCTGATAGTGCCCCTGATGAAGCTACACATGCGAATCCTGCAATGGCTCCTTCTTTCTCAGTAGTTCCCAAACTACCACCTCCTCAGTTACCAGATTCACATAACCAACTCCTGCAAGCAGGACCTTCTTTGGTGGATGAGGCCAGACACAGAACTTTGGAGTCACCCATTCCAATCCCCTCAGCCGAGGGCCATTGTGACCATGGATCATTCCCTGATCAGGTGGGGTGGCCATTTCCACCTTAGAGGCCAACCTGCATATCAACATTCTAGAACTGAGAGTGGTGCTGTTAGCATTGCAGGTGTTTCATCTGGTTCTCCCTTCTGGGACAATTGCATTTCAGTCAGACAATATATCAGTGGTCTGGTATATCAACAAGGAAGGAGGAACCAAGTCCTACCTCCTGTGTTGAGAGGCCATGAGAATTTGGCAGTGGGTGTTAACTTCCAACCGCTTTCTGATAGTAATGCATATCCCAGGGAGCTCCAACATAATTGTGAATGAACTGAGCAGATGCATCCTCCTGCCTCATGAGTGGTCCCTCAACCCCGAGGTGGCAACAGAAATCTTCAGCCACTGGGGCCAGCCTTGCTGCAATCTTTTTGCCTCCCCATCAAACAACAAGTGCAACAGCTGTTTTGCCCTGTTTCCCCTGGAGGGGAAGTCCCTGAGGGACCCTCTAATCACTTTTGGCCCACAGGACTTCTTTACGCTTATCCTCCCATTCCCCTGATCCCACAATTCCTTAGGAAAGCTCTTTGGTTGAGATGCAAGATGATCCTCATAGCCCCGTTCTGGCCTCGACAAGTTTGGTTCCCCTTCCTTCGGCCTCACCTAGTATGTCTGCCATGGATTCTGGACCCTCTGTCAGATTTGATTACTCACCCCCAAGGGTTGAGCCACCTGAATCTGTCCAGCCTAAAACTAACAGCTTGGTTTCTCCACTTCCGTTAGTTGCCAGGCAAGCTAATCTCATCTCACCAGTTCAGGACATCATTTTTGCCTCTCATAAACCATCCACCAGAAGACTTTATCAGGATAAATAGAAAAGGTTCTCCACCAGGTCAAAGGATAACATGCTAGACCCATATTTGGCTCCGGTGACTGCAGTGCTACAATACCTGTCTAAGTTCTTTGATGATGGAGCTTCTGCCTCTACCATACGAGTACACCTGGCGGCGATATCTAATTTCCACAATGGTCTAGATGGCACCCCTCTCATCTTCTTGCATCTATATAAAGCTTTCCTCAAGGGAGCTTCTCACATCAGGCCTCCATTTAGGCAGCCTGTAGAACCATAGAACCTCACTTTAGTCCTTCAGTCCCTGACTCAACACCCCCCCCCCTTTGAGCCTGCAGCGAAGTTCACCCTAAGGTTCTTGTCCTGGAAATCCTTGTTTTTGGTAGCTATCATGTCAGCCAGGCTTGTTTCGGAGCTGCAGGCATTGTGTATCAAAAGGCCCTATCTGGTCTTCCATAAAGACAGAGCATCACTCCGGACGAACCCATCCTCCCTGCCCAAAGTTATTTCTGATTTTTCCGTTAACCAGACTATTGACCTACCTGTGTTCTTTCCAAATTTTTCTAATAAAGGAGAGTACTGCCTACATTCCTTAGATGTGCACAGGCAGCTGAGATTCTACCTAGATAGGACCAAACCTATGCGTAAATCTGATCAGCTTTACATTTCCTTTTCTGGACCTAGAATGGGAAGTCCTGTTTCCAAGGTTACGTTATTGAAATGGCTAAGGGACTGCATATATTTTATCTATTCTCTCACAAAAGAATCTATGCCTAAGGTTAAAGCCCATTCCACAAGATCTGTGGCAATATATATAGCCTTCCATTCCAGAGCTTCCATGGATGACATTTGTGCAGCAACCACTTGGGCTAAACTTTATACCTTTATCAATCATTACAAATTGGATTTGTTCTCCAGAGGGAGAGCTGCCTTCGGCTCAGTTGTACTCAGGAACGTTCTTCCATAAGGGCCGCCCATGGACTTCAAGGTAGCGTGGGATTATGTCCCATCAGTGATGAATGGAATGAAGATTAACAACATCAGATAAAGAAGTTATGTCTTACCATAACATTCCATCTGTGTTGATGATCTTCTTTCATTCATCATATCCCACCCTCCTTCTCCCAGCAAAGGCTCCTGGGGGATGCTTAGGGTCCAAGTGGTGTCCTAGGGAATTTGCAGAGCAGTGGCCTTAGCTTTACTTCTCTATCTCTAGCAAACTCGATCTGAGGTAACAGGGAGAAAGGCATTCTGCGTAGAAGCTTAGCTCGAGGGTTTTTAGCTGGCGCGAGCTTGGTAAAAGGCCTACTCGGTTCCGAGGGCTCAGAACCGAACCCATCACTGATGAATGAAAGAAGATCAACAACACAGATGGAACATTATGGTAAGACATGTAAAAGTGCTTACAGTTTGTGCTTACTACTGTGCATGTGTTTCAGAGTTTTCTGTGTGCAAAGTGCAACTATTTTGTGAAATGCAGTCAAAGTATAGCCATTTCAAAAGGTTTCTTGTGCTGGGTGTGTCTATTCGCAAAGCGCTGCCATTACAGAGTCTGTCTTGCACTGTAAAGAGTTGCCTATCAAGGTACTGCCATTTTCAGTGTACTGTATGCAGTTATTCGCAAAGTGCAATTACTTTGAAATATTATTGAGTTTTGGGCATGAGAAGTCCTGTTTATTTGCATTGTGCAGTTATTTGATATGTTTGTTACATCGATAAGATGTGATTTATTGTAAAACAATATTACAAGAATATTACAGTGCCCAAGAGTTTATTTCACTCGCATCTTAAAGTTATTTGAAATGTTTCTTAAAATGATGATAAATGACTTTGGCAAAATGATGATATATAGCTTTAGCATTTAGCCTTTCAAGTGACATTAAAAGAGTGTTAAACCACTGAAGAAGTTTATTTCACAAAGTCCAATTATTCAAAGGTACTACGAGTTCATTCATTAGCATTATTTCGGAAAGCCCAAAAAAAAATAAATTCAGATACAAATACTGGCATACATTTTTGGCATATGTGCATGAGTGTATGTTTGTGCTTATCTGCAAAATCCTCTTCTGGTATGTGTTAATACGACAAACGGGTATCGAAAACCGCTACCACTTGTGTTTGATTAGAATATTCCAGAGAACTGGAGAATATTTGAGCAAGAGTATGATATTTTTATACAAGCAGCTTATGCAGATAGAGATGCATGCACCAGGGCATTCATTTTGCTAAACCTAGCTGAATCATAGGCCAAAGAAAGGGAGCGTTCATTTGTGTATGGACCTGCAGTGTATGAAGGAAAAGGTGAAAATCATCATATTGTTGTACAGGCTGAATCAAGGCAAGACCCCAAGTGTTTGGAGTGCAAGTTCAGAGAAATGTGTAAACCTCAGACCAAAACTGCATTAGAGAGGCATTTGTTTTACACAAGAGATCAGAAATCAGGAGAAACATTTTCAGCTTATATAACTGACCTGAGAAACAGAGCTAAAACGTGTCGGTTTGGTGGCTTAAAAGATGAGCTGATAAAGGACAGACTTGTGTGTGGTATTAGCAGTGCTGCTGGGAGAAAGATTGTACTTCATAACAGTGATTTAACATTGAGTAAAGCCATTGAGATTTGTCAAATCCATGAGGTGACAGAAAAACATGAGTATGCTTGCGAGTGACAAGAACGAGTTCAGTTGGCTGCAGAGAAAATGTAGATAGCATGCAACATGTGGCAGACAAAAGTAGGCCCAAGCACATGGCAGTTACGAGATTTCCAGAGAAGATGTGTAGCTTTCCAGCAAGGTCTAAGAAAGGAGCACGCTCCAGCTCAATGCAACACAAGCATGAATCAGCAAAATCCAAGTCCAGTTTTATTGTTAACTGTTGCAAATGTGATGCAAATCATGAGTCTAGAAGAAAAAAGTGCTTAGCATATGGTCAGCAATGCTACAAGTGTAAAAAATGGAATCACTTTCAAAAGTTTTGTAAATCAAGTAAGCCTTACACAGTTGTAAACAAAGGTCACACAAAGAAGCAAGTTGATCAAGTAGAGCCGAAGCAGACAGCTTTCTGTGTAGGTGGTGTATCAGTGCTTGATGAAAGAGTTGATGCAGTGAATTTATTAACAAGAAGTGAGGTGTTTTGTACTGTCCGGATTAATGGAAAATCTACAGAGCTTAAAGTAAACACTGGTTCAAAGTGTAATGTTACATCAGCAGACACATTTGCTAAAGTGAGAACTAACAAACAACTCAATGTAGTCAGTAGCGCGAGACTTGATGTTTATGGAGGTGAAGAAATACACACCTAAGGTTCAGTGATACTTTCATGTTATTTGGCCAAGAACTGTTACAACTTGTTATTCTATGTAGTCCAAAGACCAGTGAAATCTTTATTGGGTCTCAAAGATAGTTTAAGAATGAATCTGCTTTCTTTTGCTAAAGAAGTCCATCATGTAAGTGCATTTCTGAGTTCTAAGTTTTCAGAAGCCATTTTCTCAGAGTATGCTGATGTTTTCAATGACAAGTTAGGCAAACTTCCAATTGTGTATTCCATGAAGTTAGACCCAGTGGACACTCCCGTAGTCAGACAAGCAAGAAGAGTTTTGATAGCTATGCAGGATAAAGTTAAAACTCAGTTGGATAAAATGGTGCAGCAAGGTGTGATTTGTCCAGTCACAGAACCAACTGAATGGGAATCGTCTATGGTACCAGCTCACAAAAAAAGCTCAGAGGAAATCAGAATATGCATTGACCCAAGAGATCTGAACAAAGCATTAAAGAGACTGTATCATCCAATGTGCACAGGCAAAGAGGTCGCAGCCTTAATATGGAATGCCTCTGTTTTCTCTGTCTTGGATGCAAACAGTTCATTTTGGCAAGTGATGCTTGATCACAAATCTTCATTTCTAACTACTTTTGGTACTCTGTTTGGCAGATACAGATTCCTAAGGATGCCATTTGGAATAAATTTTACAAGTGAAGTCTTTCAGTGTGCAATGGAGCTAATTTTTTCGGGTTATCCTTGTGCCGTTATAGTAGATGATTTATTGGTTGGAGGCAATGGTGAAGCACAGCATGACAGAAACCTCAAGAAAGTCCTAGATAGAACATGTGAAGTAAACTTAATGCTCAAGCCTCTGAAGTGCAAATTCAGACTTCCAGAAGTGACTTACATAGGGCATTTGTTCACGAGTACAGGTGTGATACCTGACCTGACCAAGCAAACAGCTATTCTTGAGATGTCAGCACCAGATAATGTACAAGCTCTACAATGTTTTCTAGGTATGGTCAACTATTTAGGCAAGTTTATACCAGATTTCAGTGAGGTGACAGCACCTTTAAGAGAGATAACATGCAAAAATGTTGTATGGTCATGGCTGGAACAGCACCAGAAGGCATTTGAAGACCTTAAGCAGAAAACTGCCACTCCGCCTACATTAAGATACTATGATGTAAACAAACCAGTTTTTATGGTCAAGCTATTCAGATTGAGACTGACCACCAACCTCTAGTTACTATTCTAAGGAAGCCTGTGTATTCTGCTCCAGCGAGGTTGCAAAGAATGTTGCTTAAATTGCAAAAGTACAATTTCAAAATGGTCTACATGAAAGGCAAATTGCTGTATGTGGCTGATACCTTATCCAGATTGCCCAGAAATACAACAGAAGCGCTTGACATAGGGAATTTTGACTTTGATGTGATGTCAGTGCATAATTTTTCTACCACTAGACTTGATCAGCTGAGAGAACACAATCAGTCTGATCCAATTTTGCAGAACCTCACTCACTACATTAATGTTGGATGGCCATCAAAGCAATCTAGTGTACCATCTGAAGTGCAAACCTACTTTCTTTACAGAGATAAATTGTTGTTGGAAGATGGCATTATTTTCAAAGGTCTTAAGATTGTGGTTCCTGCTTCCTTACAACAAGAATATATCCATATTTTGCATCGTGGTCACCCAGGATCCACATCCACTAAGAGAAGAGCAATAGAATTAGTATTTTGGCCTTCATTACCAAAAGACGTAGATAAAGTACTTTCAGCTTGCTTGGTATGCAGTAGTGCTACAATGCATTTGCAAAGCCAACCACTTCATCTAAGTCCAATTCCTGAACTACCATGGTCAACAGTTGCAGCTGATATCTTTGAGTGGATCAGTCAACACTGCTTAGGTTCATAGGTGTGTACTAGGCCAATGGCCCTAGAGCCTTTACAAGCCTAGCCCATAGATGTGCCCTGGCATTGTGCCGCCCAACTTTAGTTCCCAGTGCCTCTATCAAGTACAGCTACTGCAGTGAACCCTGGGGTGAAGTTTCTATTTCCCATCCACTCATCAAGATTTCTCTTGAAGAGGGCCAGTGAGGTGCTCTGCTTGACATGTACGGGAAGTCTATTCCAGAGCATGGGCAATCTCTAGGTTATTAACCTGCCCCTCCAGCATGTTCTTTTGATTGTGGTAATGAGGTTGAGGTCTGTGAAGTGTGTGGTGTGAAGGGATTTGGATTTCTTTAGATGTAGCATTTCTAATAGAGCTTAGTTTTGATAGACTCATTTGAAATGGTTTGAGATTGATCTGCTACCTAACCTAACATCCAGTGTTGTTATTACTAAGCTGAAAAGTCATCTCTCAGTTCATGGTAGTCCACACAAACTTCTTTGTGACAATGGTACTCAATTTACAAGCCAGTTGTTTTGCAAATTTGCAAAAGACTGGGACTTTGTAAATGTCAGTAGTAGTCCTGAATATCCTCAGTCAAATGGTCTAGCTGAACATGCAGTACAGAGTGCAAAGCAATTGCTTAAAAGGTCAAAGAGTGACAATACCAATGTGTTCTTGAATTTGCTTAATCTCATAAACATACCCCATGATGATATTCTTGGCTCACCTGCTCAAAGACTGCTTTCCAGGCAAACTAGAACTACTCTACCCATTACTTCCAGTTTGTTGAAGCCTAAACCTAAGAACTGTAAAACCATCAAGGCTCAAATTGTTAAGAAGCGTAATATCCAGAAATCTAGTTATGACAGATCGAGCAGATTACTTCGCCCTTTGAGGGAAGAAGAGACGGTATGAAAACAGACAATGAAAGGTTTTGATCGAATTGGACAGATTACTGGCATCTGTGCCAAGACAAGATCTTATCTGGTAGATTTCGAAGGTGTAGAATATAGGAGAATCCGTAAACATCTTCTTCCTGTATCAGAATCCTCTTCACCATCACAACATTGTTTCTGATGTGAACTTCAAATCTAAGAGTGAATCAGACACTGTTTCCATACCAGAATGTGTTAAAAATTCTGATTCCATTCCAGAAAATGTTCCAGACATTCCACAGGTCAAACATTTTACAGACAGTTCCAGTTGCTAAAAGTAATTCCCAGTTTTATGTCACACGATATGGGCGAGTATCAAAGCCAAGTGTGAAATTAGCAGCAACGTGAACTTGATTGTATATATATATATATATATATATATATATATCTACTAAAATTAACCGCACTCAAAAAAATTGAACGAAGAGAAGAAATTTTAACTAAGAACTGAACTTCGTGACAATAAAAGCATTCAAAAAAATAGTAAATCACACCAATAACTCTTGTAGAACTTTAGCGCTTTCGTCTTATTTATTATCAAGACTTCTTCAGAAAGACATGTTTCATATGAAACGTCTTTCTGAAGAAGTCTTGATAATAAATAAGACGAAAGCGCTAAAGTTCTACAAGAGTTGGTGTGATTTACTATTTTGAATGCTTATGTCACAGTTCAGTTTATATATATATATATATATATATATATATATATATATGTGTGTGTGTGTGTACTGAGTATTGTGTAATGCATTACAAAAAAATTACCTGTGATTTCTGCTAAATAGAAAACATGTCATAAGATCTATTCTCAAAGAAGGAGGCTGTAGATCAGATTGCAAGTGAAGTGTGCTGTATCTTTAAGAAGCATGTCAAAGCTGTACATGCACATATAAATTCCAGGCATGTGCATGCCCTAGTGCCATTTTGTAAGAGCAGCCAAACTGAGAGAAGCATGATCACAGTTGTTAGTTTGTAAATAAGTTACTTAAGTTAAAGTCAATAATCCTATATAGAGATGTGTTTGTATAGAATAAAGCTGCTTGAACAGAACCCATGAAGACTCTTCTATTGCTTTCATAGTAGGAGAGCAACAGGTGAGAAAGCACCAGCGTCTCATTTTTATTGCATTACCCTGTGTTTTTATTTTAGTTATTATTGGCACATGATCTGAAATAATTATTGGGTGTGTATGAAGACATTTAATTAATTGCACATATTCTTGTGAAATATAAATTTTGTCTCAACTAACCCAGTTTTGTACCTTGGGGAATATGTAAATTCACTTGGAACTCCTAGTACTGAATTCCGTGCCAAATATTTTCATACATTTTTTCAAAAATCTACCCTCTTTGTAATTTTTCCCTTCTGGGCCCCTCAGACATATCTTCACTGTTGCAAATCAAATTCCAGTCCCACCTATAAGTAATATTCCTTGTTGAAAACTGATTAATTCTTTCAGAATTTTCTTAAGATCTAGTGTAGTAGTTTTAGGTGGAATATAAATGCATGCAAGTATAACCCTCCTTCCTTGCCAGTAGCCCCTTAGTACTACAACTCTACCATTAATATCTTCTTTATCCTCTTTTTTCTCTATTGGAGCTCCTGTTGCAATTAATATAAGTACTCCTCGTTTCTTTTGCCCCAGGTATTCTACTGAATAACCATCCTGAAAACCTTTCTTTATCCCATTCACATGTTCAGTTCTTTCCAAGTGTGTCTCCTGTACCATAGTTATTTGCACTCTACATTTTGATATAGTTCACTACTCTTTCTTTTTTGTATTTATTAGCCTTTTCTTCATTTCGGCCTCTGGTTTTTGCATTTTTGTCACCTCATCCGACTATCTGTTTAAAGCTTCTTCCATTTGTTTTCCAGTCTTTTATTGTTTGATTTGCTATACTCCACCAATGTTTCATTTATTTTAGTCAGGTCTGTGTGCAGTTGTCTTACAGTTTCCTGTAGGTTACTAATAACCTGTAGGTTACTGAAAGTCATGCCTGGAGCTTGCACTGCTTTTTGTTGAACAGCTGTTGAACAGCTGCAGTATTCTTCCCAGTGTTTTTTCCTCACATTTTGTAGCTGATTTTCTTTCAGGTCCTCTATATTTCTTTTTTTCTGGCATCCAGGCAGTACACTTACTAGCCACTTACTGAAAGGTACTCAGAAATATGCATCCACTGAATGTCTCTGCTGAGTTTCTGTTTTTACACTGGGAGAGCTAAAATTTAACTGTTACTCAATGTGCAGCCATCTTGAAAGTCTCCCCAAATAATGTTATGCTCTGATCCATTTATTTAAGCCTTGAGGTTCTATAGATATTCTGAGATGGCTTGCTTCAAATGGTTATTCTTCACTCATTTATCCAGTTCTGTTTGCTTGGCAATAATCTCATTGTTTTCATATGTTTCGATTCCTGCTCAGTTCTACTTTTGAGTCCAACTGGAATTCTTCTCGGTGCATCCATTACTGCTATTACCTCCTGTTAAATCTAAATTTGATACTATTCTGGCAGACAGATTAGATCTGTGAAGAAGTCAGAATAACTTTATATGGCATCAAAAGTAATTGAGCAACTAATTTCTGAAGGTACTCCGTGAATTCCTTGACCCGGTGAAGTCCTCTTATTACAAGTATGATTGTTAGTGCATCTGCTAGCTTATCAGGACTTTGAACTGCTCTATACACAAATTGTTGGTTTTTGTAAATATTCACAATATCACAGGGTACTTCTTCATTATGTTGTAGCATTTGGTGGAAAATATCTGGTTCTGCAGGACTGCAAAAGAAAGAGCCAAGACAATGCAGGCATTAACATCATTGCCCATTTCCCTGAGGTCCTGGAAACCATATACTACACACACATTGCCATCAAGTTTGCCCCCTGTCCAAATTGACTGTGATACATTAATAAGAAGAGCTTCCATTCACTTCATTTAACTGCCAGTGAGTCTATAATGCCCAGGGTATGTCCCTGTGTGCTACCTGGGCAGTTCCCATGAGTCCCACATCTTGCACAAGTTCAAACTATACTAAAAGTTCATGTACGATTTCCCACATGGACATCTAGTTGTTATGTACACATACAGACTAGCTAGACTAGTCTATACATACAGATACCATGTGGCAAGGAGTAGACTATGTATTATATGCTGTTTGATGTCTGTTGCAAGTAATGTCAGATATGCTATCAAGACATGGTTAATAATTTCCATCCGCAACCTCCAAACCGTACAGGAAATTATATATAATCCAGCACATGCAGACATGCATAATGTAGCAGAGTGGTTGTTCATTCTGCTCAAGGAATGCTTCCATTGCCTAGATACAGCAAGAAGGGTACTGCAATACTGTCCTGAAATCTGCAACAAGTTTTTTGTTGTATGTGCAGTGCTGCAAAACATGGCATTGCACATTCAGCTGGAGAGGCAGAACATCTTGGCAGGACCTTCCATATCAATAGTATCAACAGCAGAAGGGCAGAGTAAGGATTCAGATGAGGAGCATGCAGCAGCACTACCACATCTGAGGCAGAGATGGGAGCGGCACTGGCAAAGAGGTAGTATCTCTATAAGCCATGACACAAACAAAATAAAAGAAAATGATATTTCATTATCATATTCAGATTGTGCAGGGCAATGGATGAACTGACCAGACTATGCACCAGACATCATCATACCCATACATGTAAGGGGGAAGGGCAGGGCACAGTTAACATCACTTACAAAAGTGGAGAAACACAGTGACAGATGACTGCAACATTGTGAGATGATGTAGGATTGTGGAAGGACTCTCTGTCTGTGGAGCCTAAGATAATAGAAGCACATATGTTAATAGTCTCTGCCTAGACACATATACCCTTTAACTGCCTTTGGCATGCAAAAGTTATACATATTAAAATACAACTAGCACATTTTTTCATACAAACCTCATTATGTATGCTATTGCAGTTGCAACCAGAGGTGCTTGGAAAGACAGACATGTAGGCAAGCCTTAGTCAATCCTTCCCTTTAAACATGCAGTGTACTGTGCTATAATATATTGTAATGGACATTACTAACTTGAGACATCCCCAGCTGATTCATTGGTGGCTGGTACAACCCTAGGTATGAAAGGCTGATCTCCCTTGCAGGGGAGTTGGATCAAAAACTCCTCAATCTCAGTGAGTTTTTTTTTGTCTTGTCGATCTGTCACCTGTGGTGGACCTGTCTTTTGGAATGTCCTGTACCTCATCCGTTGCATAAAGTATCATATCAATAAGTTTTCTTAAACCTGTTGCAAAGACCTATTGCGGTCACCTTGGTATTCGCATCTTGCACCATCCCTGCCATATCTGATCATTATGCCATTTTTCTGCAGCAGCTTTGCCCAGGAGTTGTATGCCATTTGTGAGAAAGGCCAGAAATAGCACTTTAGTGTTCTGGACAGTGAACTTTTCCAGCCATTGCCTCAAAGGATTGTCATACCAAGACATGTACATCCATGGGCAAAACAGTTCAGTCAGTTGGTGTTTCTGGTATGCTATGGGATGACTGTAGTTATGCCTACAGCCCCCCATGTATATGTTTATGAGCCATACTTAGGGCTATACATAGCCTCACTACCATTTCTTTACTGTACCCATAGGCAGAAACTCCCTCATTTTTTGCACCTGTTTATCAGCTGTAGTTAGTGCTATGCACAAACATCCCACCAAGAAGATACTGTATGCTTGACTCAGCATGTGGGCCTGGAGCCCAAACTCCCCTGTGGCATGTCCTTTACAATGATTAAAAGTCAAAGTCAAAGTAAACTTTATTGTCAATCAGATATACACAGCAGTGCAAGCTGAACAAAATTACATTGCTTTGGTCTCCGTGCAAGACATGACAATAAACAAGTAGTCTGAATGACAGTAAGACTAATGCACATACAGTAATAATTAAAATATTAACAACACAATAAATTACCACAATTGGACAGGAAGACATTAGACAATATTGCAAGACTATGGCATCACATTGTGACTGTTTAGAATATTGCACTTCATCAGTTGTAGTATGATATATTCTGGTGTTAATATTGCACATGTATGGTGAGGTGACTCACTCCTGACTATTGCACATTTAGGAAGTAATAGCATAAAAAATCAGGCTAACTGTACCAGTTATTGAAGCAATTTACCACAGTGATTACTATAGTTGATACTTCATAGCAAGTGGCATATTGATCTAATTATACCTGGCATTCAAGTTCAGCAGTTTTATGGATACAGGGAAGAAGCTCCTGCTCAAGTCTAGATGTTTTGCAGTGTAAGCTGCGATACCATCTTCCCAAGGAAATGTGGAAGTACATGCCATGGGCAGGGTGAGTGGGATTGTTGATTATCTTCCTAGCCCTTCCCACATACCGAGTCTCATGCAGATCATCTATGGATGGAAGAACCAATATTTTTTTTCTGCTGTCCTCACTACCCTCAGAAGAGCCTTGTGGTCAGATGCTTTGCAGTTACCATACCAAACTATGATGTTATTTGAGAGGATGCTCTTGATGGTTCCCCTGTAGAAGGCTTTGAGGATGGACTGAGACAGGTTTGCCTTCCACAGTTTCTGTAGGAAGTGCAAATGTTGTTGTGCCTTCTTCACTGTGTGGCTAATATGAGTTGACCAGGATAGGTAATCTGAGATGTGCACCCCCCCCCCAGGAACTTGGTGTTTTTGACTCTTTCCACTGCCACCCCCTTAATTTCCAGTGGTTGATGTATCTCCGGAGTCCTCCTGAAGACTACTATTAATTCTTTGGTCTTGCTTACATTTAAAGCCAGATTGTTGCTGTCGCACCAGCCTATCAGATGCTCCACTTCATCCCTTGTAGGCTGTTTCCTTAATATTTCTGACAAGAACTACAACAGTGGTATAATCTGCAAATGTGATGATTTTGTTGGATTCATGCTTGGCCATGCAGTTGTGTGTCAACAAACTGAACAGCGGAGGACTCAGGATGCAGCCCTGAGGGACACCTGTGCTTAATGTAATACTGATTGAACTGTTATTTCCCACACATACTTTTTGGGGTCTGTTGATGAGAAAGTCCAGTATCCAGTTACATGGTGAGTGCTGATGCCCAGCTGGATCAGCTTTGATATCAGATTCTGGGGGATGACAGTGTTAAAGGTGGAACTAAAACCAATGAACAGTATTCTGACATAGCAATTCTTGTTCTCTAGATGTGCCAGTGATTCATGAAGTGCTATAGCTATTGCATCAGCCATACAGCAGTTAGATCTATAGGCAAACTGTAATGTGTCCAGTGTTGCAGGTAGGCCTGAAGAGATATGGTTCTTGATCAACCACTCAAAACACTTCATTCCTGTTGATGTAAGAGCAACAGGCCGGTAATCATTTAGGCTTGTCGATTGGGATTTTTTGGGTAAGGGAATGATTGTTGCATTTTTGAAGCAACTGGATACAATGACTAGTTGCAGGGATGTGTTGAATATATCTGTTAGTACAGTGGACAGTTGGGTAGCACATTCTCTTAGAACCCTTCCCATAATATTATCTTGATCAGCTGCTTTTCTTGGGATTCCTCACCTCAGGATCTTCAGAACATCAGATGTTCTTAGACATAACACCGCCTTACCCTGTTTGACAGGGAGCTTATTTGGCACAGTGTTGTTGTCCATATCAAATCTGCTGAAGTAGGTGTTTAGTTTGTTCAGAAATTCTGTGTGCTGCCATCACATGGAGAGAATGGAGGCCTGTAGTCGGTTATGGCTTGAATGCCTTGCCAGAGATATCTGGAACTCCTTTGGTCAGAGATGTGTCCCTGAATTTTACGTCCGTAGTCCTCTTAGCCTCCTTTATATATCTACTTGGATTTGCTCTGGCCTCTCTTCGGGCATCCTTGTCTTTTGATTTAAATGCAACATTTCTTGCCTTTAGGAGCTCATATACTTCACCAGATAGCCAGGGTTTCTGATTAGTGTGCATGGTGATACATTTGATGACTGTTACATCATCAACACATTTTGAAATATAGGCCTTTACAGATTCCGTATACTCGTCCAGGTCAATATGATGGTTCTTTACAGCTACATCTCAAAACACTGACCAGTTTGTACATTCAAAGCAGTCCTGTAGTGCCAAGACTGCTCCCTCAGACCATATCTTTACTTGTTTGGTTGTAGGTTTGCCTCTTTTCAGCAGTGGTGTGTATGCAGGAAGCACCATGATGGTCAGATGGTCTGAGTTGCCCAGATGTAGATAAGGTACTGCTTTGTAGGCCAGTTTTACATTTGTGTACACCTTATCCAGAGTGTTCACCCCTCTTGTTGCAAAGTTCACATGTTGATGGTAATGGGGTAATACAGATTTCAAGTCAGCTTGATTGAAATCGCCTGCGATTATATGGACAAATTCAGAGTTCTTATTCTGGAGGTCATTTATCGACAAATACAGCATGTTCAATGCCATGTTGGTATTCGTAATAGGAGGGATGTAAACAGCTGTTATGCTCACGCCATTGAATTTTCCTAGACAAGTAGAAGGGTCTGCATTTTAGTGACATGAAGTCAGTGTTCTCTAAGCTGTGAGAGATGATTATTTCACAGTTTGTACACCAGCTGTTGTTGATATACACACACAAACATTCCCTCCACAAGATTTGCCACAGAGAGACTGATTTCTGTCAGCATGAAATAATGACATCCCCTCCACATATATTGCACTATCATTTATACTGGAGCTCAGCCAAGTTTCAGTGAACACAAGTAAACAACTATTTCTCACCTTTGAGTGTGCGGAAAGATCCATCCTTAAATAGCCATCTTACTCTCCAGTGAGAGTACATTTGCCAGCAGCATGGAAGGAAGTGCAGGCCTGTGTGATTTATTTTCAGTCTGGCCTTAATTCCTGCTCTACAGCGGCTCTTTCTTGATCTTTCACATATTTTCCTTTTAATATGCTTCTCATGTCCGATTGTCAGCTGGTTAGGCAGGTTTGACAGGTTTCTGCAGTTTTTACCATGTTCCAGTAAGATTCCAAGCTACAGACGTTCCTGGAGTGTTTTTGAGTTTACAGGCCTCTCTGCTAGCAATTCATCAAACATGAAGCACACCAGAGTATGAGATCAGATTTCCAGAAGATTCTCAGCACTGTAGTTAATCATACCTTCATTTCCTGCCCTTAAATCTGTTTTTTTTTCCTGTTGCTTCTAATGAAAAACAAGACAAATAGTGCACTTTTCTGTAGGGATCCAAAGCAGCCACTGCCACACAGGGTGCCACCATTTTTTATTCCATTGTACATGGCTATCTAACCAAAACCACAGGTAAATGGTGCAGTGCCTTACCAATGTCCTGATTTCCCAGTTACATGTACATCTCAATGTCTACCTCAGTGTGATTGTCCTCTACGACAGGGTTTGTTCTTGCTGAGGTACTTCACCAGTCAAGACTCTTTATTAGCTCTGTAAATCCTTCCTTGACTATAAAGCTGATAGTCTACAGAATCTGTAGTCAAATTTCCCTATTCTAAAGCTGCAAACAGAGTTAATCAGAATGGTTTACAATTGAGAGGGACAATTAGCATGGTAGTTTTGCTAATAAGGCTGCTTAAAGACTCTGTTTCTGAACCTGCATCAGAGCTACTGTGCTACCCAAAACATGGTATCAGTAATATGGATAGCATGATGAGTTTAAGTCCCGTGACCAGAATTCTCATTAACTCAGCACATGCCCGCCCATAATAACATGGTGTAATACTATAACATTCATAATACCATAGTGCAATGGTAGGGAGATACAATAAAACCACTATGTAGTGCTATGACTTTGTGAGATGTAATCTACAAATGTGCATGTATGTGTCCACAGCTGCCATTCAGCTCCTTGAGTGGATCTGAATGAGAGGCCGTGACTACTTCAGGTGCTTTGGAATGCAGACCTCCAGCATGGTGTCTCAATAAGAGCAATAGTTTCTTGTTCTTCCTTCACAGTGAGTTTCAGGAGCACTGTTACTTTCCTATCTACTCTATTTCTTTCCTCTTTATATGATGAACAATGTTGGCACTTTGCTGTGCACACATACAGTGGTTTATCTCATTACCTCTTTACTGCCCTTCTTGTGCCAGATGAGCAGAAAATGTGCGCACTGACTCGACCATGTTAACTGGCATTCTTTGTGTTGCACATCACATCATGTGCTCTACTTTTAGTGTTGATCCAGACATCAGGCAGCACAGAATGGCTTCTCCTATTAGCACTCTGCTTATCTTTATTTATTTGGTGTATTTGACAGCCTCCTGGTGTAATTCAATACCTTACATTTCAGATTAGCTATATGTCTCTTTTACACAGTAGCACCCTCAAAATTAATTATTCATGGGCACAAACAGCCCTTGTGTATGAATCTCAACCTAACTTCCTTGCATACCATACTTCTATCTAATACTTACGTCTGCTGTTTAGTTCTCAATAAACCTTGAGACCTAATCTGCATGCTTACAATAAAAATACTAAAATGGCTTCTCTGCATTGATGTTGTTGTATGTATATCATCATCTACCCCCTTTTTCCCATTTTCTTCATGGGATCGGGGTGTTGTGTTAACTGTCGCCATCTCTCTCGATTCAGTGCCACACTCCTGCCTTCTTCGACACTCATGCCAGACTGTCACAGATCTTCTCTCACACAATCCATCCACCTCTTTGCTTAATGTCCTCATTTTGTCTTATGTTCTTTCTGTCTGTCTGTCCCAAATGTTCTTCACCAGATTGTCTTCTGCTTTTCTGCACATATGACAAAACCACTGTAATCTGTTCTGTTTGATCTTCTCTGCAATTGGAGCTACTTTGGCTTCTGCTATTATGTCCTCATTTCTTCATCTGTCCCACAGTGTACATCCTACCAGCCTTCTCAGGCACTTCATTTCCATCACCTATAGCTTTCTCATCTGTTCTGCCTTTACTGCCCAGGTTTCTGTACCATATAGTAGTACTGGCCGCACCACTGTTTTGCATACCTTACTATTCAGCTCCTTTGGAATCTTCTGTCATACATAACACCTGACACTCTGTGCCACTTGGCTGCAGCCTCTCTGAGTCTCTTCAGTTAGATTTCCCTTTTCCTCAACCACTCCTTCCAGTTACTTGAAGCTATTAACCTAGTCCACAATCTTCCCTCTTTCTCAGCTGTCAGCTTCTTCTGATTTCCCCAATTTGCTGCCATTACCACTGTCTTATCTGTACTTGGTTTCATCCCATGTGTCTTCAGTTTTGCATTCCATTCCCTTACCCTTTGCTGAAGTTCTTGCTCAGAGTCTGCCTGTAGTGTCACATCATCTGCATACAACAACTTTGTTGATTTGTCCCTTATGACTTGTTTGCTAGTGTAGTCCATCATCAGTAGGAACAGCAGTGGGCTCAAAGCTGAGCCCTGGTCACACCCACTCCCACTGGAACCCCTTTGTGAGCTTGAACACTGTTCGTACTTGAGTCATTGTCTTCTTGTATGTAGCCTGAACTAATTCTACCAAATGTTTCTGGGACTTCAGCCCACTGTAGAACTGCCCAAATCAGCTTTCTTAGGACCTTGTCATATTTTTTCTCCAAGTCTAAGAATGCCCAGTTGGACTCTTTCCTCATCTCTAGCTTCTTCTCACCTATCTGTCTCACTGTAAATAGTACACTTCTAATGTTCTCATGTAAAGCACATTCTTGTAATGTTTGCATAAAACTTCATTGTCAATTGTTTTTCTTTTTTGTAACTTTATAATAACTTTCTAGAGCTTTTCTCCTCGGGGTTCCACTGAAAACGGGCCACTGGCTCAGTTGGACTAACCTAGCTAACAAATGACAAATAAATAAGTAAATAAATAAAATATCAGGTGAGTTGTGCTGCATCCTGATTTGAATCCAAACAGATTATCTCCCATTTTACTTTCTACTACTCTGTGTAGCCATTTATCAATCACTATCCAGAACTTTCATGCAATGTGATGGGAGTTTGATACCTCAGTACTGTCCACACTTGTGGATGTCCCCCTTGTTCTTGTACACTGGCACGATTATGCTTATTCTTTAGTCATCTGGGATACACCTTTTCTCTCCACTCAGGAGCCATTTCTCCCCTATCTCACCCAGTATCCTTATCATATCTGCTGTGACCTCATCTGAGCCTGCTGCTTTCCATGACTTCATTTTATTTAGTGCTGTTCTTACTTCTTCTAGGGTGGGCTCCTCTTCTCTCATTGTAGGCTGTGTCTGGGACAGTGCAGCTTCCGTGGGGTTTTCTTCATTCAGAAGCTGCTGGAAGTGCTCATTCCATCTGCCTTTGAAGTCTTGTGGACTGGTGAGTAGGTTGGTTGTTACTGGCATCCCTTATGGTGGGTGTCTGACTATCTTCTTTATCTTTCTCTCTTTGCCTTTCAACCTGATATAGTTTCTTTATGCCACCTACTGACTCACTTTCCAAAAGATGGTAGAGTGCCTGCAATGCCCTGTTGTTTGCTATTGCAATGCCTTCCTTAGTTTCTTTGTTACCCAACCAGTATTCCTTCCTATCCTATTTTGTTACGTTTATTTATTTGGCCCATTTGTCAGCCTCCTTTTAGGTCCTGCAACTGCTGTATGAATGCACTCTTGCACTGTTGCAACCCTGAGATAGGCTGAGATTATGAATACTGCCCTATCATTACACTGGATTCTGATTGCCATGAGTTTGTCACCAATTCTGATGATATCCCTCACTGCCTTCTGAAGGCTGCCTCACCGCAATTCCCATACCAAGTAGCTTTGCTGCACTGCCCTTTCATTTTGAAACTCTTCGACACATAAGATGTCCAGCCTCCTCCATACTATCATGTCATCCATTAGGAAACTGTTTCCTGTCAGTGAACTTACATTGAGTGTAGCAATTCTTAGTTCCTGTTTGGCAGGTTGATTGGTTTTACGTCCAGCTTTAGCTCAACAGAGCTATCCCAGGTAATCCAGGTTAGATAACTGGACTCCTGGTGTAGGTCAGCAAATGGCCGTACCCATTTGATGACATTAGTCAACATGATCAAATCACCTAGAGCCATATTTTACACCGAGTGGCTAACCCTGACATGGCGCGCAGTCTGTGATCCGTGTTCTTCTATCTTGAGGTTACTGCGCACCACAGTTTCTAGGTAGTTAACTTCCAAAAGCACTTTTATAAGTAATGTGACTTATTTTCCTAACAGCCCTCGTTGACATATTTTCCTAAGGTAGTCTTATAATTTATTTACTGCAGTTTGTTAATGCAGTAAGTTCCATTGGGTCCAGTGATGTTTTCAAGGCAGGCTCAGAGAGAACATCTTTAAAATATTTATCAGAAGAGCACAATGCAAAGAATGGATAGCAGAATGAGACAAAAAGAGTCATATTTTGACTGTCATTGTGGTGCAGAGGAATAAAACCCATACTGCACCCCTGATGACCTGTGTTCAATAACTGCTTAGGCTCACTGCAATAGCAGCACTAAGATCTGTGTAAGCTCTGCTCTGCAAGTGGTATTCCTCTTAGTCAAAACGTTGTACATGTGTGGATTAAAGGCACACACTGTGGCAGTAGTGTAACACTGCTTCAGTGTCCTCATACTCCTCACCGGCTCTTGACATGAGTTGGGTTGAGCCTGGGAGGGTAAAGTGGGTCCAACAGACTTGGCAAGTGAAGAGAGGAACTGGTGGCAGCAGACAAATACAGGGAGAGGGAGCAAACAAAACCAAAAAAAAAAAAAAAAAAAGAGTCATATTTTGTATAATTTTATATGCTGTAGTTCTGTATGAGGGTATCTTACCGATGATGATATTATTTTAGCCTCAAATGTTTTCATTGAATTTGAATGTTTCTGGTCTTCTGTTTGAAAAATGACCACTTATAAAGGAAAACTGTTTTTTTAATATCCTTTTTATCCTCATATTGCCTGCCAAACATCCAGCCTCCATGATCAATCAGCTCATTCATTTCCCAGTGTGTATGGTTTAAATCATGTTTTACTGGTCTTTTTAGGGTTACCTAATTAATGCACGATGTTTTAATTTATGCATTAACGATGGATTCTGTTGGTATGGGATCTTTTTAAAAATAGCTGTTTCTTTATTATTTGTGTACTCTGAAGAAGTCTGTTTTAATAAAGGTAAACACACTATTATTTAAGGCTTGATGTCCTCTTGTGGTCCCAGTTTTTTTGTTTATTTTATAGATATTACTTTATTAGAAAATTGCCCTTTATTCTCAGCTGTGTCTGCAGAGGTTATTTGCGTTCTTGTTTATTTTGAGGAAATGGTAAATCAGGCTGAGCCACTGAAATGGATTCAGCTTTGATTAATATTAGTCTGCTAGTTACCAGAGAAGATTAAGGCCCAGAGCTGTTAACAAGCTGCTTCTTGTATTCCAAGGTATAAGGTAAAGACTTTGATTCCTTCCACCAATTGCAAGAATATAAACTTGAAGTGGCATGGAGGAACCTGTTCAATTCCTGACGTGAAATTACAGTTACAAATTATAGGAGGAACAATGAAAGATTTGTCCACAGTGACAATATAGCAGCTGTGGGAGCACTTTGGTCCGCACAGAAGTGGTCCATTTTATGATTTCTTAGATAAAATTTGTTGTTTGTTGTAAGTGTAAAAATGTTGTTTCTGCTGTTTAAAAGTTCTTGTTTCTCACTGTTTTCCAAACAGAATTATCAAAAATGTGTCAAAGTTGTAATGTAGAAATTTACAAGGGTCTGTCGATTAATCCATATCTGGTTTAATATTTTTCAATGAAGAATGTACTGATGAAAATAAAAGAGACCTTTTAGAGCATGGGGGACAGATAGTTCAAGTGGGTCGGTTGGAGATAGGGCAAAGTGGTACACTGATTGAGCAAAAGTCATCTCACGCATATTTGTCCCCTTTACCTAAACAGCTTCAAGCTTTGCTCATGGATTTGGGGAAAAAGTACAGTCATCTGCAGAAAAAAATAAAACAATATGTCTACATTAATTCACTGCCAAAGTTCACAAAATTTGTCCTTCCTGCAAATGCTAATGCATGGTGTATTTTCCCTGAATCAGCCTTTGGTAATTAAAGCATTATTTTTGATAGCCTCACTCCCTTTTAAAGAACCAGTCCAGAAGTGCTGCTGGACAGTGGCACAATCTGACACCAGTGTAGACTGAAACATAAGAAACACTATTCACCAGCAACAACCATAATTTTGCTAAATCCTCCTCTTTCCTATAGCTTATTGATTACGGTGCCATGATACATGAGGCTACCCATGATACTGTTCTTGTTATAGTCCAGGTAGTCTTTGATAAGCCATCTCCCACGTAGGCCTGGACTTTGACTATGTTATCAGCAGCACACCTTCCCTCATCTCCATAGTCTTCCTCCATTCTACCACAGCACCCTTCTTCAGTTAGTGTACTTCCTGTGTTAGAAATGGCAGTGCTTACTGTAATTCTGGCTTTTAAGTCCTTAAATAGTATGCCTCACAAACTCATCAAAGCTTTTGGATCCTGATTTGGCTCAAAATACCATCAACTGATACAGGTAACATACCCAGTCCCGATATCTTTGTTGTCCATATACTCCTTATACCCTTCTTTTTTGCAGCCTAAGAAAAATAATTTACTATGACATGAGCCACTAGCTGCAGTAATCCTATTTCTAATTATAAACATACATCATATACACATGAGCAAACATACACACACACACATGTATGGCAGCTGATCGAATGACCAGCAACACTGACACTCAGAATATTGAAGTTAAAACCTTGACACAACAAACACCGACACATTCTACGTATGCTCCTGGGATTACTGCAGAAGGCAGTAAACCAAATACAAGTGATTTTGCAGGGGCAAGATACCCCGCAATTTCACACCCCATGTTAATTATATATACTAACTCCCATATTCCAAAATCCCCAGGGGAATGGGAATATTCCCCTAGCCAGAGATTGTCAATCTCGCTCACCTGTCCTCCATCAGTCTGCATCAACCAAATGATGTCGACCAAACAAATGTCTGTGGTCAATATAGTTTGTCATTTATATCATTTCATCAACATCTCAGAACACTGAGCAGCAAAACAGTGAACCATTAACACAGAAATTAAGCAAATGAGAAAGGCTTTTATTTTGTGGAGGCCAAACCTCCCACGACCATTGTCATACCCCTGCTAATTATATATACTAACTCTCAGAAAACACTACAGTGGGAGAAAGGCCAATTTTCCAATCCCTGCTTTCCTGCGATCTCACACACAGTTCTTTTTCTATTTTGTTCTGTTGTTCGGTGTTATACAGTTCCGTGTCAGTGGTTCATTGTTTTGTCACTCAGTGTTGTTGATTAAATGACAGAAACCCATATGTGTGTATGTGTGTGTGTGTGTGTGTGTGTGTGTGTGTGTGTGTGTGTGTGTATATGTATATATATATGTATGTATATATATATATATATATCTATATATGTATGTATATATATATACACACACACACACACACACACACAGTATATATATATATATATATGTGTATATATATATATATATATATATATATATATATATATATATATATATATATATATATACATACAGTGGATATAAAAAGTTTACACACCCCTGTTAAAATGCCAGGTTTTTGTGGTATAAAAAAATGAGACCACAATAAATCATTTCAAAACTTTTTCCACCTTTAATGTGACCTATAACCTGTACAATTCAATTGAAAAACAAACAAATCTGTTGGGGGAAAAATATAAAAAAATAAACGTACAATACGCTGGTTGCATAAGTGTGCACACCCTTAAACTAATGCTTTGTCAAAGCACATTTTGATTTAATTACAACATTCAGTCTTCTTGGGTACACACCTGGCATCAATTAAAGAGACGCTGATTAACCACAAATAAAGTTAATCTGTCCTAGTAGGATTTTCCTGACATTTACTCAGCTGCCTGCTACAGCAAAAGCTGTGGTTCGCAGAGAGCTTACAAAGCATCAAAAGGATCTCATTGTTGAAAGATATCAGTCAGGAGAAGAGTACAAAAAAATTTCCACAGCATTGGATATACCATGGAACACAATGAAGACAGTCATCAAAGACTGGAGAAAATATGGGACAACAGTGACTTTGCAAAGAACTGGATGTCCCTCCAAAAGCGATGAAAAGGCAAGACGAAAACTGGTCAGGGAAGTTGCCAAGAGACCTACAGCAACACTGAAGGAGCTGCAGGAATTTGTGGCAGGTACTGGTTGTGTACTACATGTGACAACAATCTCCCATATTCTCCATATGCCTGGACTATGGGGTAGGGTTGCAAGATGGAAGCCTTTTCCTACACAGAAAAACATCCAGGCCCGGCTAAAATTTTCAAAACAATATATCAAGTCTCCCAAAAGCATGTGGGGAAAATGTGTTATGGTCTGATGAGACCAAGGTTGAACTTTTTTGGCCACAATTCCAAAAGGTATGTTTGGCACAAAAACAACACTTTGCATCACCAAAAGAACACCAGCCCCACGGTGAAGCATGGTGGTGACACTATCATGCTTTGCGCTTGCTTTTCTTCAGCTGGAACTGGGGATTTAGTCAAGGTGGAATGAATTATGAAATATTCCAAATACCAGTCACTTTTGGCCCAAAACCTTCAGGCATCTGCTAGAAAGCTGAAGATGAAGAGGAATTTCACCTTTCAACATGACAATGACTCCAAGCATACATCCAAATCAACAAAAGAATGGCTTCACCAGAAGACAATTAAAGTTTTGGAATGGCCTAGCCAGAGCCCAGACCTAAATCCAAAAGAAAATCTGTGGGGTGACCTAAAGAGGGCTGTGCACAAGAGATACCCTTGCAATCTGACAGATTTGGAACACTTTTGCAAGGAAGAGTGGGCAAATATTGCCAAGTCAGGATGTGCCATGCTGATAGACTCCTACCTAAGAAGACTGAATTTTGCAATTAAATCAAAAGGTGCTTCAACAATGTATTAGTTTAAGGGTGTGCACACTTATGCAACCAGAGTATTGTACATTTTTTGTTTTTTATATTTTTTCCCCTAACAGATTTGTTTGTTTTTCAATTTAATTGTACAGGTTATAACATTAAAGGTGGGAAAAGTTTTGAAATGATTTATTGTGGTTTCATTTTTTATATCACAAAAACTTGGCATTTTAACAGGGGTGTGTAAACTTTTTATATTCACTGTATATCTATATCTATCGATATATATATGTATGTATAGAGAGAAAGAAAGAGAGCTGTATATGCATGCATTATCTGCTTAGTTTATGTTTTATGCTGTTTTACATCATTGCTTTATTTAACAGGAATCTTTTTAAACAAGTCTCAAAATGTGTACTTTGATAACTGTATACAAAAAAGTAACACACTGAATGACACAACACCCTGAAATGGGCAATTCTAGGTATAGCACTGCACATTCAGTAATTTTAATAACTTTCTGTATAGTTTAGGTAACTGAGTCATTTTTATCAGCAGTGGAGGAGTTATAAGCATAAATTTTGTCACTTTGAACAAAAAGGAACAACTTCTAAGAGAAAATAAAAATGCATTAATCCTAACGGACCATGTACAGGACAGTGACATAGCTGTAGGCTGGTGTCACCTAGATAAATGCTATGAATTTCTAGCTGTTTTGCGTGACTTTTTTATTTGCTGATCAGCAGTGAAATTTATAACTTCTTTCCTTATAGAGTTCAAGGTTTTGTTTTGGTGATAAATGTCATATCATCTTTCTCCTCCATCAGTATTTTTAATATGAGTTTACCTGAGTTCAGATTTTAGTTTGTATACATGCCAAAAACACATTTAACCTTGACATTCAAATGTAGCAGAATAAATATTGCAATGTCTTTTTAAGCATATTTCTTAATTTACAGGTTGCATTTATTCTTGTAAGCATAGTACCCAGTATTGAATTAGAACATTTTTGTCCTAGAAATGTTGTATTGAGGACTGGTGCTTCAATTGGCTAGCTTGCTTTATGTCATTCATAGGTCTTAAGTTGCAGCAGGATCAGTCACTGCTTTAACTGACATAACTAAAGCAAGATCAAGAAACAATAATGTGTTATTGCAACCCTGAATACACATAAGATAATGTGGTATTTTTCTCAACACATCTCTATACACCAACCTAGCCTTTTTTAAAATGCATGTTTGCTAATGATGTTATTGTCATGCCAAATGTACCCTCAAAGTATGTTAGGATGTGAAAGAAAAATAGTATGGTTATCCATTACTTTGCAATAGTTTTACTTGCAAAACATTTTATCAAGGTCTCTGACTGTAGAAATAATCCAATAAATAATTGAATCGTCTTCCCCAAATTTTCATTTTGTTAGTATTCTGTTGTTTCATTGTGTTGTCATAGCACTAAAATGATTAAAGTGACAAAAAAGGATCCACTTCATATTTTGTAAAAGCAAACTCTCACACAGGCACACACACACACTTATGGGAGTCATTTATTAGACTGAACATTCATAATATAAAATAAATGCAGGCCAAAGAAGAATAGGGGGTGTACGAGGCTTGCTCTCTGCATAAAACATATTTTGATTACATTTTCAATCTTTTTGGGATCAGTGTTTTTGTATTTCAGATATTTTAGTGTTTGATTAAATGAAATGGACCCATATATATGGCCTCCACAAACTGAATTCATTACTGAAAAGTATTCTCTGAATGTAAACATTTAAAATAAATAGGTCAACCAGTTACTGAAAATCACTTTCCTGATGCCCATATGTGTGTGTCTTTTGGCTTTTCCCGGTTAGGGGTCGCCACAGCGGAACTCTGGTCCGCTAATGATTGGCAGTAGATTTTCACAAACACCGAGGTGCCAGCTCGATGTCCAACCTTCAATGAAGGCACACCCATTTACGCATGTCTTTCCAAACGCCACCCAACCACGGGGAGGACATGCAGACTCCACACAGAAGGCACTCCCCGCACTCCAGCCGAGAAATGAACGGGAGAACCTCAGCTGTGAGGCAACAATGCTACCGTTGCACTAATTACCATAAACTTTGCACTTTCTCATGACCCAAAATAAATCTAGGCTTCCTATATTTTTAATCACTTTCTGTGAAAACAGTCGTATCACTTTTTTCAACAGTTAATGAGATATTCAAAAAGTCTGTCTACTGTGCTTATTTGTTTTTGCATAGACCAATAAATAAATACATTCTTCTCCTTCTAATACTCCAGACAGGCTCATATTTTTCTCCAAGCTTTATCTTCCATTGCAGTTAACTGCTCTTTCATGAATTCCACTTGTTCAACCATTTCATATGTCTTGTAATGGTTTAATTGGCATCATGGTGATTTGCATTTTGTTTTTATACTCACCCAGGAAATTGCCAAGTGGCTCCTCCTACCTTCACCCAAATTGCTCACTTATTCTGGCAGAGCAGGAGTCAGGTATTCATGGGTGAGGAAAGAGCCTTACAGCCCACTAATTCTAACCTGGGAAAACACATCAACCTTCCATTCCCAAACAAGAATAGGGCAGTAAGGAACAGGCCAACTTGTTGGCCCTGGGGAATGGCCTACCCTCTCCCTATGATAACATACCCCTTCTTCCATTAGCAGATCCTCCAAACTCTCAGCTGATACCTCCCCAGGGGAAGCATGCCTCATCATGGTAGTTTTCCCTCCACTACGTGGTGCCATTTAACTATGACAGTGCAAGCACAGCCAACTCTGAACTCCACTGTGTGAATACCTAGGTTTCCTGTTCAATATCACTCATGTGGTGAGCCAGAGCCATGTCCAAAACCCCATGAATGGGTGAGCTGGCTCCAATTACTTAATCCCATCTTCCCCAGCCAGGTTTTATAGTGACCCAAGCCACTAGTCAAACTCAGGTTACTTGTGATGTACGGAGCTGACTTCATCTTGGTGACTTGCTGATCATGCAGAAATAAAGTATCCTCAACTCTGGGTACCTCCAGCTATCTCACCTAACTAGGCAATAGTCCTGTTAAATGCTGTAAGTCACAATGAATCTCTTTCAGCACCCTCATCATTTCTTTGTATTAAGTCAAATTAACTATTTCATACCAACATCGCACCCTTTTGACCTGGGTTGCACTTCTTGAGTCATGTACTTTACTTCTTGAGTAATGCTCATCTCCTCCTCCTCCTTCAAATGTTTATTTCTACAATGTTTTCATTGACTTCTATCATCACTCACTAGATAATTCCTA